>NC_061116.1:200100269-200117765 GCF_002878395.1 Capsicum annuum | reverse complement strand
TCAGGAGGGTCCTGAACATAAGGTAAAATCTTATTTTTCAGGAGGGTCCTGAACAGAAAGTAAAATCCCATTTTTCAGGAGGGTCCTGAACAAAAGTAAAATCCCATTTTTCAGGAGGGTCCTGAACATAAAGTAAGATCCCATTTTTCAGGAGGGTCCTGAATATAAAGTAAAATCCCATTTTTTAGGAGGGTCCTGAACAGAAAGTAAAATCTCATTTTTCAGGAGGGTCCTGAACATAAAGTAAATTTCCATTTTTCAGGAGGGTCCTAAATAGAAAGTAAAATCCCATTTTCTGGAGGGTCCTGAACAGAAAGTAAAATCCCTTGGATGTGCATTTCCAATGATAGCTGAATTAAGTGAAGCGAATTTGCCCCTATATCAACAAATAAAATTTGTCAGTTAAAAACTTAGTGGTGGCTTGTAGATCTTGGATTCTCATGTATCTGCCCAGCACTCGTTCCTTTCATCTTTGTTCCAAATCGCTAACACTTTCCCTGTCTTGCCGCATCATTGACCCAGATCCAGATTGAAGAAAGTGAGTTCTGACTCGAACAATGGGTTTCTATTTTACCATGCCTCTGAGGTGCACCCTTTTCCCAAATCTGAATACTTCCATGAATTCAATAGCCTGTCGGTTGATAGACTTCCTTTGCTTTGTGTTGAATTACGATTATATTTCTTTCCTGTGTTGTTCCTTGGCTTTTCCTCGTATAATTGGAAAGACTGGTAGTAAACTTTGAAATCCTTTCTCGCTTGTTTTGACACAGACTTGACTTAAAATGTAAAGAAACGATGGTGACTTTTATTTTGATAAATGACATAAAAAGACAAAAGCATGAATATGTAAATGAAAAAAAAGGGCAATGTGCCATATTCAAAAAGAAAACTTTTCTGAATACGACAACCAACTCCAATGAGTATAACATGCATTTTGGATTGCGCTACCTGATCTTCCTATCCAAACTCCCATTTGTTGTTGAGTTTTTACCTTTTGCCGCTGAACCGCTTCTTCAAATCCATTGGACTCATACATCACATTCGATTGACGACATCTTAAAATACTTTCGCCAACAAATCTCTTTCTTCTCACTTTTCACTTTTCTCTTGAACTCTCCATCGCCTTACGGTGCTCGTGAGGTTTTCACCAATAAGACTCTCTTATTTTTATTTCTCTCCACTCACCATCGCCTTATGGTGCCTGCAAGGTTTTTCACCAATAAGACTCTCTCATTTTCATTTCTCTCAACTCACCATCGCCTTATGATGCCCACGGGGGTTTTCACCATTAAAACTCTCTCATTTTTGTATTTCTCTCAACTCACCATCGCCTTATGATGCCCACAGGGGTTTTCACCAATAAGACTCTCTCATTTTTGTATTTCTTTCCTGATTTCTTATGCTGAGGGAGACAAGTGGTACCTCACAATGTATCATCATATCCATTGCATGCTTAGCCTTAACATTATCAAAAATTGATCTGAAGGATTTTCTTTGGTTGTAACTTGGCTTTTGGTTAAGGTTAGAAAAGTTGGTAAGGGGCTCAAACGATACTTGAAGTGGGGGTGGGACTTACAACTTTTGGAATCGACTCAAACAACACATTAACTCATGCCCCAGCTTTGTTGACTGGGTGAATCTTAGATCTTCATTTGGTTGGACCAAGCCCGAAATAGGGCAGCCTACGTATCTCACTCCCGAGAGAGGAGAATCAGATCGCACGTAGTTCCATCAGCTTGTTCTTTGTTCTTATTTGATTTTGATTTTTTTTTAATTTTCAAACTCTTTCTTTTATTTTCATTTCTTTGACTCTATTTTGATTCAAAAAGAGGGAAATAAAAGAAAGAAAAAATAAAACGAAGCTCAAACGGGTAAACAAGGGATGACACAATGTTTGGATAGAAGAATAAAATGCCTTCGTCATATCAATCTTAAAAAATGCAAGTACTAAACATGCAATTAAACCAACAAAGGATCAAATATCATACGTAATATCTTTTGACCGCATCAGCATTGATAGCCATTTCTGCCATTTTGCCTTCAATATCTGTCAAATATAAGGCTCCATTGGCCAACACTTTTTTCATAACGAAAGGACCTTGCCAGTTAGAGGAGAACTTGTCTTTCGCTTCAACCTGGTGAGGAAGGATACGTCTCAATACCAACTGACCAACTTCAAAATTCCTGGGAAGGACCTTTTTGTTATACGCTCGAGTCATCCTCCTCTGATACAACTGGCCATGACACACAGACGTTAGCCTTTTTTCCTCAATCAAACTCAAATATTCCAGTCAGGTTTTTACCCATTCGTCATCATCAATCTCTGCTTCTACAATGACTCGAAGAGAGGGAATTTCAACTTCTGCAGGGGTGACTGCTTCTGTCCCATACACTAATAAATATGGAGTTACCCCTGTTGAAGTGCGAACAGTGGTGCGATAACCTAGCAATGCGAACGACAACTTTTCATGCCATTGTCTAGACCCTTGTACCATTTTTTGCAGTATCTTTTTTATATTCTTATTGGTGGCTTCTACAGCACCATTGGCCTTTGGGCGATATGGAGTAGAATTTCGATGTGCGATCTTAAACTGTCGACATACTTCTTACATCAAATGACTATTGAGATTGGCAGCATTGTCTGTAATGATCATCTTAGGAATTCCAAATCTATAAATGATATTGGCATGGACAAAATCTACCACAGCCTTCTTTGTCACTGACTTGAAAGTTACTGCTTCTACCCACTTTGTGAAGTAGTCAATGGCTACCAAAATGAATCTATGTCCATTTGATGCCTTCGGCTCAATCGGTCCAATCACATCCATTCCCTAAGCCACGAACGGCCATGAAGCAGCCATTGCATGCAACTCACCGTGTACTTGACATTGATGACACTTTCGAACAAATTGAATAGAATCCCTTTCCATAGTAAGCCAGTAATAACCTGCTCGAAGAATCTTCTTTGACAAGATATAACCGTTCATATGCGACCCGCATACTCCAGAGTGTATTTCAACCATGATTGCCGAGGCTTCTCTTGCATCTACACACCTCAAAAGTCCCAGATCTGGGGTTCTCTTATACAAGATTCCCCCACTTAAGAAAAACCTATTAGCTAAATGCCTAATAGTCCTCTTTTGATCGTTGGTGGCATATGCTGGGTATTCTCCTGACTGAATGTACCGCTTGATATCCAAGAACCAAAGTTCTCCATCGAGCTCTTCTTCAACTACATTACAGTAAGCATGCTGATCGCGACTCTGTATATGCACTGGATCGATGTAGGCTTTGTCAGAATGTTGGAGCATTGAAGACAGAGTGGCTAAAGCATCAGCAATTTCATTATGAATCCTTGGAATATGCCTAAATTTTACTAACATAAACCGTTGACATAGCTCCTGCAAGCATTGTCGATACGGGATGAGCTTCAAATCTCGCGTCTCCCAATCGCCTTAAATTTAATGGACGATCAAATCCGAATCTCCCAACACCAATAATTCTTGGATTCCCATATCAACAGCTAACCTCAAACCAAGAATGCAGGCTTCATACTCTGCCATATTGTTAGTACAGTAGAATCAAAGTTGTGCTGTTATCGGGAAATATTGTCCAGATTCAGAGATAAAAACTGCACCTATTCCGACTCCTTTTATATTGACAGCTCCATCGAAGAACAACCTCCAACCTAGATCAACATCTATAACGACTTCATCGATACACGACACTTCTTCGTTAGGAAAATACGTCTTTAATGGCTCGAACTCTTCATCGATGGGATTCTCAGCAAGATGATCAGCCAAGGCTTGGTCTTTCATGGCGGTTCGATTCACATATATAATATCGAACTCGGTAAGCAATATTTACCATTTTGCCAATCGACCCGTTGGCATAGGCTTCTGAAAAATATACTTCAAAGGATCCATGTGGGAGATGAGATAAGCAATATTTGATATACAACACGTCCTTTCAAGAAGAGTATAACTGGCCTCACAAGTGGTAAAATTCTTGCTAAGATCAAAGGCCTACCATGCTCCGGGGGTACCAGCACGGGCGGATTTGACAAATATCTTTTGATTCGATCGAACGCTTCCTGACATTCTTCATCCATTTTACCGCAGCACTCTTTTTCAGCAACTTGAATATGGGCTCACAAGTGGTTGTGAGTTGAGCAATAAACCTGCTAATGTAGTTCAGTCTACCAAGCAAACTCATCACCTCTGTTCTATTCTTGGGCGGGGGCAAATCCTCAATGGCTTTGATTTTTGAGGGATCCAATTCAATTCTCCGACGGCTGACTACAAACCCCAACAGCTTTCCAGATGGAACTCCAAATACACATTTTGTCGGGTTGAGTTTGAGATTATACCTGCGAAGCCTTTCAAAGAACTTTCTTAAATCTTTACATGGTCGGCCTGACTTTTTTACTTAATAATCACATCATCCACGTAAACCTCAATCTCCTTATGAATCATGTCATGAAACATAGTGGTCATGGCTCTCATGTATGTTGCTCCAGCATTCTTCAAATCGAATGGCATCACTCGATAACAATAAGTTCCCCATGGCGTGATAAAAGATGTCTTCTTCGCGTCTTCATCATCCATAATGATCTGGTGATATCTAGCATAGCAATCCACAAAAGAGGCAACCTCGTGTTTAGCACAGTTATCTAACAAAATGTGGATGTTGGGCAGTGGAAAATCATCTTTCGGACTGGCTCTGTTCAAATCACGATAATCAACACACACTCAAATTTTTCCATCTTTCTTTGGTACGGGAACAACATTGGATAGCCACATGGGATAGCGAGCTACTCGAATTACTTTGGCTTCAAGTTATTTTGTGATTTCCTCTTTAATTTTAATACTTACATCTGTTTTAAACTTCCTCAACTTCTGTTTGACAGGAGGGAACGCGGGATCAGTTGCCAATTTGTGAGCCACTAATTCTGTGCTTAAACCAGGCATATCATCATAAGACCATGCAAAAACATCCTTATAATCAATTAATGCTTGAATCATTCTATCTTTTAGCTGTGGCAAAACATGTACACTGACTTTAGTTTCCCTAACATCTTCTTGATCCCTTAGATTTATTGGCTCAGTCTTATTCAAATTAGAATTCGGTTTGTCTTCAAACTGTTCCAACTCTTTGCTTATTTCTTCTAGTGCTTCTTCTTCATTATATTTCCCATCCTGCTTCATTACATCTTGATTAGTTTGGATTTTAAAATCAGGCTAAAAATTCTGCATGCATGTCATGTCATTAGAATCAGCATAAAGAGAACTGTGTAAGAAAAGAAAAACAAAATATATTAAACACGAAACAAAAGGAACATTGCATTTCATTAAATAAAAGATAGAAGGGTTTAAACACAGATGCCAACATAACATAAACAAACTAAAATCCGAATTACAACCCTGAAACAACTCGAATAAACAGAAAGAAAAACAAAATAAACTACCAAAACTCCCTCCTGACGGGGAGAGGAGTGACTTCCCAATTATTGAGCCGGATAGCTGGACCTATGAATTGCACGTCTACCATACTGGTACCTTCTCCTACTTCGACCATATCAACTTCAATAAAAAGGTTCTGGAAGTCATCAACTAATTCAACTTCAAATTCCACATGCTTCGTGACACCGCTCTTAACAAATGATTCACTGAGTAGTGGCATTGGGCGAGGGAGTGACCATGTTTCCTTTTTTCTTCCTTTGGCTTTCTTCAGATCTTCAGCTGTAGGCTCAAATCCCAGACCAAATGGGCCCACGTTCTCAGTCGGACATATGGGATGAACTATACCGTGCAGAGACGCTCCCAAAACCTTTCCTGGCTCAAATACGTATTTCCAAATTTCACTCACCATCATGATAGAAGCAGAAGACATTTGTGGTTCCGGTATAGCCTGCCATTCAAGGATACGATTCACTGGCACTGTATCAAAAATTTGATAGACGAATGTCTCCTCTACGTTATTTGCTTCAATAAGAGACAAGGGAGAATCTTCGTAGGCTGAAAAATCTCCTTCACCATGAATAACTACTTCTTATCAGTCATGCTCAAACTTAATCATTTGGTGCAATGTAGATGCAACCGCCTTGGCCTTATGGATCCACGGCCTTCCCAACAACAGATTGTAAAAGGAGTCTACATTCAATACTTAAAACACTATGGCGAACTCAACAGGCCCTATGGTCAACATTAGCTCTATTTTGCCAATGGAATTTGATTTTGCACCATTGAAAGCCCTAACACATACATTGTTGGGCCTGATCCTGTCAGCACCAATATTCAACTTTTGCAAAGTAAAAATAGGGTAAATATTTGCACCTGAACCTCCATCAATCATAACATGAGTGACATAGAAATCTTCACACTTCACTGTAATATAAAGGCCCCAGTTATGTCCTGTACCTTCACCAGGCAATTCATCGTCAGAAAAACTGATCCGATTGACATCAAAGATTTTTTCAACCATTTTCTCAAGTTGGTTGATTGTAATCTCCCTTGGAACATATGCTTCATTTAATACCTTCAGTAAAACATCATGATATTCCTTGGAGTGCAACAGCAGAGATAAAAGGGAAATTTGTGCGGGGGTCTTCTTCAACTGGTCTAATATTGAATACTTTGGCAATTTCATCTTTTTCAAAAATTCTTCAGCTTCTTCTTCAGTGATAGGCTTTTTGATGGATGATGGTCTACTCACCGTTGGCTTGGACTTTCTTAAGATTTCAGGCACGAAGCATCTTCCTGACCTAGTCAAACCCCCTACCTCATCTACATCTTCCACAATTTTTTTCCCGTGATAGGTCATCACAGTCCGCCTATATTTCCAGGGAATCCTTTTCGTATCAACTATCGGAGGTTGGGTCACCGATTTGAGGACAATAGGTGCTGCCAATGCTCCTTTCACCGTCAAGATGGGCTGACTCAGAGCTCCCACCACTGTCAACTTAGGTTTATCCTGACTTAAATCATCATGACTTCTGGCGCCCTGTACTGTGATCAAGGGTTTCTTTGTGCTTTCTTGGGCTTTATCTTCTCTCATTCCTTCCTGGCTCAATGACATTGCTTTCAAAGACTCCGCTACATTCACCGATTTCTCCTCAATGGTCTTTATCTTGACAATAGGCTTATAACCCCTCGATGACTCTTTCCCGTCATATATCAGTTCTAGCATATTGGCTTCAGCCTGGGTTGGCAGCGGATTCTGGTTAATGTTTGGACCCTCCGAGGCCTGGACCAGCATCTGATTTGTATCAATTAAATCTTGGATAACTCTCTTTAAATGCAAGCATTTCTCGATATCATGGCTTGGCATATCAGAATAGTACGCACACCTTAAAGAATAATCAAGATTCCTTGGCGGTGGATTTAAAAGCCTTCCTTGAATTGGGCTCAAAATCTTCAACTTTCTCAACCTGTCAAACAAGCTAGCATATGACTCCCCAAGAGGTGTGAATTGATTTTTGACCGCCTTCTCTTTTTTATACTCGGGCCTAGACTAAAAACTGGGTTTGGAGGGGTTTTGGTAATTTGGTGGAGCGAATGGGCGATTTTGTGGAGCTTGCGCGCACCACTGCGGGTAAGAAGGGGTTTGGGCATATGGCTGCGCGCTATATACTGGGTACGAGGGTGGTGGAATGGAATATAAAGGGTTTTGTGGAGGGTAGTAATGGTAGAGAGGAATATATGGAGCTTGGGCGTAGACTAAGGCTTGGGATTGGGGATAGGGGCGAGGTGGTCTTTTGGGATAGGAATGGGTTCCAGCTACGACAGTCGCCACATCCTCTTTCTTCTTTTTACCTCCAAATGCACCAGATCCACCTTGAATCACTTGTATGGTGGCTTTTAATGCGGCAAAACTCACTATTCGGCCAGTCTTAATTCCGTCCTCTATCATCTCTCCTATTTTGAGGACTTTCATAAAGGACTTTCCCATTGCCGGAAGTAAATGTTGAAAATAGGTCTCATCTTGTGCCTGAATGAAAACTTCTACCAACTTACTTTCTTTCATTGGAGGCTTTACCCTGGCGGCTTGTTCACGCCACCTTATTGCGTATTCCCTAAAACCCTGAGTGCTCTTTTTCTTCATATTGACCAAGGATTTTTCGTCCGGAATCAGGTCGATGTTATACTGAAAATGTTGAACAAATTCAGAAGCCAAATCATCCCAGCTGTTCCATTTATCGATATCTCGATCGATAAACCATTCTGAGGCCAGATCAGAATGACTCTCGCCAAAGAAGGCCATGAGCAATTCTTTCTTTTCTCCTGCAGCCCTCAACTGGTTACAATAACGTCTCAAGTGTGTAACGGGATCATCGTGTCCTGTATACTTCTCGAACTTAGGCATCTTAAAACCGAGGGGAAGGTTGATGTCTGGGAACATGCAAAGATCTTTATAGGAAACACTCCTATAATCTCCGATTACTTGTAAATTCCTCATAGCCTGTTTCAAACTTTTCAATTTCCAGGCTATGATATCTTGTTCCTCTGTTGCGACAGGTTTCTCCGTATCAAATGGAAATGCAAGCGGCTGAGTGTACCCATACGGTTCATTCATTTGCAAAGTAGGTTCCGGGGCGTAATACTGGCTATCTAAAACCTTCAGTACTGGCTCACTAGCAAACCTAGGAAGCCTCATTGTGGGATGCACAGCATATATGGGAGTTTCATATGGTGGCGGAGCCACGAATACCAGTGTGATCGGTGGTGCTGGCTGAGTAGCTGATCTTGATTGGGGAGCTGCTAAGGGTACACCAAAACTGCCAGGATAATAATGTCGCAGAGTGAATCCTGGTGCGTGCTTAGGTGACTCAGTAGGAGCAGAGAATTATGCCTGAGAGAGCGGTGGGCAATTAGAGATATTCCCAAGACCTTCAGGGAGCGGAGGATGAGGCATTCCACTGGCCCATGCCCAGTGTAAATCTATCAATTGTTTCCTAAGCCTTACTACCTCATCATTGTGTTCAGAACTTTCTTCCCTGTGATCCTGATCCGGGTCAATGAGCGAATTTTCAATCTCCCTGCTAGCCATGGCGAGCTTTGCTTTGGATCTAGTGAAGTATAGGTGACTAGCCAGAGTGCTGAAAACCTGCCACTGTTATCTGAAAGAACATGCTCATCAAAGACGACATCCGTTAGAATTAGGGTGCACAACAAACATGGGAATCACATTGGTAAAATTATCCTAAATTCATGTTCATTTCTACCAGCTTTGAGGGTAGCGAGGTCATTTTAACATCATCTTGATTTTTTGTCTACATTTTTTTTATCTACACTTTTTATTATTATTATTATATTATTATTTTTTCGTATCCATCTCTGTTCTTTTCTTTTCTCTCGTTATCTACCTTTATTTTATCATTCTTTATGACTTTTGTTTTTCTTTAAAAGAGGAAAAATAATGAAAAACAACGAAACAAAATGATTAGATTGAACCCAAAAGTAGGTTGCCTACGTATTATGTCATACATGAATCAGATCTTGCGTAGTTCGGGCAGCATGTGCATAAACATTACCCACTTTTTTTTTTTTTTTGCGAAAACTAAAATAAACAAACCAAGGAAAGACGTAACATCATAACATTTTGAAGAAAGAAAACAACAAAAACATACAAAAGTTTGGGACCACTTTAAAACTAAACAACAAATACCAAACAACATTATAGACCCCTAAGACGACATAGGTGAAATTACTAATAAAGACTCTAATACCAAAAACAACTTGACTTCGACTTAAAGCAGACACCACCCTACAATGACAGACACATAAAAGACTTAAACTGAATAAAGATAAGAAGTGCTCTTTCAGACTGGTGCTCTGCGTGATGACCCTGGCTGATATGGGCCTGCCTCTGAAGTTCTCTTTCTCCCATTTAAACTTTGTAGCATATCCTGTAAAGACACCCTGATATTGGGGAAGAAGCTTCGGGCCCGTATTCCTGCCTCATGAGGAGTGCACTTGGAAAGATTATTCTGACACCTTTCTACTGTCTTGAACAAATCTGCTAACTGAACCCTCAGTGTTTCCACTTTGGACCCTACACTTTCATCCTGATGGTCGTCTACTATGCATTCTTCCTGTATTCTCCCTCTAAGCTGCGCTGGTAAGGGTTGACTGATACCCCGAGGGATAGATTGAAGCCAAACCCCATATCCTTGAGTGTAGCCCGGATTATCCAAACTTTCTTTGAGTGTGTCCACACCCAGCTTTGTTGCATGCTTCCAAAACTGCTCATACTTGCTCTCACCTAGGGCTTGGTCCTTGAAGTACTCAACATCCCTCAGAAGATCCATTGCTGGTGGCACGTCCTGCAGCCTACCCAACTGGCGCATTACCCTAGAAGGACTGTATGGTCTAGTGTAATTGAGCCCTAACATAACTAAAAAGAGCTGCATCTGACAACCCAACAATACTATCTTTGGTCGAAGCCACAGATAAGTCCACAAAATGTTATCCTTGGTTCTTGACTCAAGAAATTGAATCCAAGCGTCGACTCTCACGGGTAACGAGAATTTATCCAAACGCAACCTGGAGTCCATGGCTTTCACTCTATTGGGAATACAATGATCTAACACATCTGGTCTAATTAAAGAAGGAGCATGTAAATGCTCCATCATCCATAACTGCAATATCAGGTTACTGCCCTAAAAAAATCTCCTTCCCCCCTTCACTTTGGTTAAAGCCTTATATATTTCTGTTAAGATCATGGGTATGAGAGTGAACCTGCCCTTTTGATTAATGCCCTTGTCGTTTTGATCCTTATGAAATAGGGCCATCACCATAGATTGCAAACAGGTATTAATACGTCTTTCTTCTAGTGGAAACAATAAAGTACCTAACAAAGCGAGGGTGAAGACTTCAAGACGCTTTCTCTCCCACTTCTCCTTAGTCACATGAAATTTATCCCAAAAGCAATCAAAACCTTTCGAGGGCCCGAATCTAGCGAACAAAAAATCTAAGGAAATCTACGAATCACTTAAACAACCCAAACGGATACCCTTACTTTTTAAACCACAAGACTGCAAAAATCTCACGCCAGTATGATTTCGTGCTCGGATCATATCCTTCTCGATATAGGGCAAATGCAACAAATCGGATATTTCTGCCAAAGTAGGAGTCATTTCACATTCCCCAAACCTGAACACCAAACTACTTGGATCCTAAAAGGTCAACAAAGCCTCTATTAAATCTAGACGAGGGGTAAGATGCAGAAGTTCCGTAAGATCACCTAATATTTTTACCAGTTTCTGTTGATCAACATAGTTAAACATTTTTCACCATTTGATTAACTTTTTGGGCACCTTGACAACCATCAGAACTCTAGACTTGGCGGACAAATCCATCCTGTAATAACACACAAGACGTTATCTCAAAATTCGACAAGAGTAGAAGATTCCCAACCCTTGGGATTTTTGACGCAAACATATGTCGATGGGACAGACCACATTCATGACTCCAATTTGCCAAACAGACGTATTGAGTGAAATCAGTCTACTTGGCAAACAACTCTAGATTACGGGGCGAGAGACCTAGGCTAATAATAAGACAAAGGCCAACACAAAGAATTACCGGACCCACCGAGGTTTGCCTACGTATCCCGCCTCGAGGGAAGGGAATCAGGTATGCGTAGTTCATCCAGATTGGACAATTAACGATAAATTGATCCTAACTTAAAAGACACTACCAAAAACAAACGAAAAATAACTTTTGGATTTTCAGCTAGACACTTTAACTAAAACTGACACCACCAATTATGAAGAAAAAATCTTTTTGGTGTTTTTGTTTTTGACAAATAAGTAGAAAAGGCAAACAAAACTCTTTTTTTTTTTTTTTTGAATTTACGGTACTTTGAGAAGATAAATGTAAAACGTAAAAAAAAATCTTTTTTGAGTTTTTTGGATCGTGAAGAATAAAAGCCATAAAGAATTCTAAAATAAACTACGACATTCCTCTTTTTTTTTTCATTCTTTTCGACTCACTTTTTTTCTATGTTTTTCTTTTTCGTTTTTGCCTACGCACCTTACTTATAACAATTTTTTTTATTTTTTATTTTTATTATTATTGTTATTATTATTATTATTATTTTCAAAAATCAGTCCGTCAAATGACCACGTTACCCTTAAAAATGCAACAGTTAGCACGTAGGGATGCTTTAGAGGGCAGTCTCCTACAAAAGGGCCATGTGGGTCCCACTAGGTCTCCGTATGATGCACATAAGCATGACTTAAAGGCTGACCTACGTTGTGTTTCACTAACAAGGCTGTTCGGGGGAGCGTATGGTCGATAGTGGCTGCTTTACTTTCCACCTACTCCTTAACACCGACGGCTCCCCCCTAAAATAAGGGTGACTCAACTAGAGATCGTGTACAACACGTGTACTACGGACTTGTTGCAGAAAGAAGGTCGGGGGGTGGACACATGATGACAGATATAAAACGGTAACACATAGGATAAATACTATAAACAAAGAGCACGAAAATGCACAAAAGTGAAAATAACACCAACAATAATCACAAACAATGCTTATACACTCGTAATGCCAAACAAAGCCGATACGACTCTAAAAATAGCTCGAATTCTGAAAACTTATTAAAATCCCCAGCAGAGTCGCCAGAGCTGTCACACCACTTTTTACGTACTCCCCAAAAAATATTATCGTTTAAGTTCGAAAGGGTTTTATTATTTAAGTGACAAGAAATGAAAAAATTTGTTTCAAAAAAAGATTATTTTCATTTTTTACTCAGAGTCGCCACGTGGCATAATCCGATGTGCCAAGTCACCATTAGAAAATCCTTTCCAAAATCATTTGACTCTTTAAATTGGTTGCGACAGAGATTCCGGCTAAGGAATTCTGTTGACCGAGGGGAAGGTGTTAGGCACCTCTCGATTTTGTGGTTCAACCACGGTCGCTTGGTAGAGTGTATCGACTATTTTTTGGCACTAAGAAATGTATAAACCGCAAAAAAAGCACGCAAAATAATCAAACAAAATAAAACAATCCGAAATGTAAAGTCCAGTCCAATTATTACAACCCGAAATAAAAAGGGACTGAAAATAAACCTACGCTAATCCTAAACTAATGCTCTACCCGACGCCTCGGGCCTTCATCACGAACGTCCTCCGGGTACATGATACCTTGGGGCATTCCCCGGTGAATAAATATATACAGATACTTCAGGACATTCCCCGGCCAAATTATACAATTGAATTAAATACGATAAACTTAGAAAGAAACATTCACATGCACATTCCAACATCAAACCCAAAACATCAATCTTAAATTCTTGCCTACCCAAACTTATATTGCCTATCTATTTCAATATGGAATAAATATATCACATTCACTTGTACCGAATGGAACACAAGACAACAAACCAACATTAATCTACGTTCAATTTTTTATCAATTTCTCCATTCCTTCCCTAAATCCCCTTATCAATCCATTAGAGCATGATCAAATTCATTCTTCAAACCACCAAAAATCGACCCGCCAAACATCATGATCATAACAATCAACATCAACAAAGTCCAACAAAACATAACCACAACACACATAATCACAAACAATTCAACACACTAAGATAGATAAATAAAGAGAGCGGGTTAAGAAATGGACCTTTCGACAATCTGATCTTTGTTGATAATAAGAAAACCCGTACTTAGAATTTTGAATAGAACCTCAACGGCGATGAATCCGACTCGAATAGAAAAATAGCAATCTGAACTGAGGCCTCAAACGACCTCAGAACATCGAACCTCCCAATTCCAGTTGAATTCACACTCGAATAGATCTAAAAAAACTGATCGAAAATTTGAACCCGAACTTAAACTGCAGATTTCAACTTAAGCTTAAATGGGTAGTGACGAAATCGGAGCTACGTCGTGGCTTTCGATAAACAGAGCTCCGGTCACTAGAAAATTTCAACTCAAGCTTAAATGGGTAGTGACGGAATCGGAGCAACGTCACGGCTTCTGATAACCAGAGCTCCGATCACCGAAAAAAGCTTACCTCTAGCTGAACGGCGATGAAACTGTGACCCACTTGACCTCGAATCTCTCTCTTCCTCGCAGATCTCTCTATCTCTCTCCCGCTACTAATTCTCCCTTCCTCCCCCGCCTTACTCTCTTCTTTATTCGTTGCTCTCTCTCTCGATCAACTCATTTTTTTATTGCTTTCATCTCTTCTAGTGTGTATGTGTATGTGATATTTGTGTGCTGTGAGAATGAGTGAAGAAGATCAACAAGGAGAGAGGTGAAAAACCATCGAATTTTTTTCGATGTCCGATGGTTTTAGCGTTGTTCGGCGTCGATTGTCATTGTTCTCGGCTGTTGTTACTGTATGTTGGTTGAGAGTCACAGAGTGCTGTGTGGGTATGTTCTTCGGTTATGATGAGTGACGATGGAGGATTCTCTGAGAGTGTCGTGAGGAAGAAAAGAAAAAGATCCTCCACTCCTTTCTGTTTTTTTCCTTCTTGATTAAAAATGGCCTCCCCTCTTTTTCAATGAATCCCCTCAATATATCCCTTTTTGTGTATATATGAGGTGAGGGTGGGTGGTGGTGAGGTAGGTGGGGTCACATGGGGTAGGGGGTAGTGATGAGGTGGGGTAGAGTTTGTTAGGATAGAGTAGGTAGGTGTTGTTTTTTAATTGGAGGGATAAGGGTTAGGTGTCTATTTTTGTTTGGGTAGGTTGCTAGTAAGACAAAATTAGTTAGGGGATTGTTATTTTTGTCATTTTGTGGAGGGATTATCACACGTGTGAGGGTACACGATAGGATAACATAAAATGAGTAAAGGTGAATAAAATTGAACTTTAAGAGAACAAAATCACGTGTCTACAAAATTACTTTTTTTCTGAGTTGGAATTGAAGTTGGAGTTGTGTTTGGCTATGTCTTTTTGAATTTTTTTTTTTAGACTTTTGAAAAATCTTTTTTAAATATGATTTTATGCCCTCAACTTTTAAAAATTATCAAAATCACTCAACTACTAATTTACCTACTAACATACAACCAAATGTTGAGAAAATAATTTATATGTCTTCAATTGATAAAATAATTAACAACAAACTAATTATTATGATTGTTATTCTTCTAAAAATTTAAATAAAAATATCGCAAGCACGAGCTAAATAAGTTTATCTAACCATAATCAATTGAATAGAGAAAAAATATATTTTGATAAATATGATTGATAGATATAAATATATTTTATATTCTTAAATTTGTTGATGAAAATTTTTAATTGTTTTCACTTGAATTAATTATTTTATTGAATTTGGTCTTTTTAAAAAAATTACAGAATTTAGTTAATAAGAGGAGTTTGTGTAAAAATTTAAAGATTGGGGTTATATGTAATAATAATGGAAGTTGAAATTGAAAGTGGAAAAAAGGGAAAACAACAAAAAATTGTTTTCCCTTTTCGAAATTTAATTTCGAAATTATTTTCCAAATTTTCATGGCCAAACACCATAATTTCCAACTTCGAAAAAAATTCTGGAAAAAAGAAAAAAATATCCATGGCCAAACGGGCCCTAAATACATCGTTGAGGGTAATTCTTCTCCAATTATCATAAGGAATGATAATGGAGTGAAGGTTTACATAATTTTTTTTTATTATACTTCATTCTTCAATTCGCTTAAAATCAATATGAACATCCTCATATTAATATTGGGGATGACAAAACATATTGCAGCATGCTCGCTGGGGATACAATTAAGGTTGTTTTTAAGGATTATGAAACGAAGAAGGCGGCAAAATTCAAAGACTGATGATTGATTTACTAGTTGAAGAAATACAAGACCTGATTTCGTGCAAGGAACTCCATCATAAGAGTAACAATAAGACATATGTGTATGTAGGGTCCCTTGGATTCTCATTAGTATTAAATTAGCTCATAAATCAGTTTGTAACATAAATCGTGAACAATTAAGTTGCATTTTTCATTTTATTTTATGTGTATGATTATAGATTATACGTTAGTGTAAATGTGTGATACATTCACAAAGTATTAAATGTAAAATTCTTTAACTGTATGTTAATAATGCATGATACTGTATTATACTTTGTACATATGTATGATATTAATTATTTTCGTTATTTTCTATCAAGTCTTGAATGTATAACAACATGTATGATGTTACGTAATAAATAAATTTAAACGTATGAGACACCTATTCAATGTATCATTATCATATAACATAATTTACCTACTGGTAAAAACAATGTGTTGATATACAATAACACATTAAGTATTATTTTTTTTATACGTTATATATAATAAAATGTAAGGCAAACTCATTAACTACCAAACTATATAGTAACAGTACAATATAATGTAATTTATTGCAAAACAATTCTTCAATAAGATATATATGTATAGGAACAATAAGGACATTCATACAATTTGAAGATAACAGCAAACTGATATTATGCAAACTGAAGACATTTACAAATGTAAATTAACATCCAACAAGAATCATTGTAACTGTTTAACATCAACTACAAAAATAAAAATTAGATATTTCAATCCCGACTATTATAAAAAGGTGCTACTCTAAAGTAACAATTGCACTTTCATCAATTGTTTGGAGAAAACTATTCCTTGGCTGGGGAGGATCGTCATTATTACTTGTGGACCCTTCGTTGTCCTTTGTCACTCCGTAGTGTCATAATAATGAAGCATGGCATGCACGTTGACTTCCAGTATCAAAGCCACATGAATGCACTTGCTGCCCTTCATTTAATATCTCTGCATAGGCAGCAGCAAAAGACGCCGCAGTCCCTGATTTGAAAAAAATGATAAAGTAACAATCTGTTCAATAATTATAACATCGTTATACATGTAAAAAAAATTACTTACAAACTATCAGACGCTTGTTGTGGTATGTTTTGAATGTATTCAACATCAAATGAGCTTTGATTTGAGCCGATACTTTGTCAATACGATATTTTATGCCCTTAAAAATAAACAAACTCAAATTCATAGAGAAAAAAGGTTGCAGCAAACTGATATGTATAAAAATGATATTATACAACATTTGCACATGTATGTGGACATATTATACATTTAAATAATAGTACGAAGAAATGTATAATATCATACAATACATATTAAGAATTAACTTTCAACATGTCTGACCTATAAGCTTGTCATAATGTATAATTTTACCTTATACAAATAGCAAACATTCAAAAAGTATAAGGTATTCAATATGCAGACATTATACAATCATCATACATTCACAAAATAAAAGATATACACAATATCATAATGTATAAATAATTAGAATGTATAATGTGACATTATACAATCATCATACATTCACCAAGTCAAAGATATGCACAATATCATAAAGTATAAATAATCAGAATGTATAATGTGACATTATACAATCTGCAAACATACACAAAGTAAAAGATATGCACAATATCAGAATGTATAAATAATCAGAATGTATAACGTGACATTATACAATCATCA
>NC_061116.1:200074595-200097269 GCF_002878395.1 Capsicum annuum | reverse complement strand
ATGTATAACGTGACATTATACAATCATCATACATTCACAAAGTAAATGGTATTCAATATTCAGACATTCACAAAGTAAAAGGTATGCCCAATATCATAATATATAATGTGACATTATACAATTTGCATACATTCACAAATTAAATGGTATTCAATATTCATGTTACTTTTCATGTAAAATATCCCTCAAAAGTACCTCTCCAATCTCCGTTTCAGCAATCGTTCCAATATCCAATCCAAGAAGCACTTCGTACAGGGTGCTCACCTCCTCTCTCAAACCAAATTCGCCGCCGCAGCAAAACACCCACCATCAACATCAACTTCTTCGTCATCGTCTTATTCCCTCTCTAAATTAGCGAAAGAGCAAGTTGATTTAGCGATATCGGCTTATTTTGATGTCTTTGTTGTATGCAATTGGATTACAAAAAATATTGAAACAATTTTTTATTTGGAAAAGCTGAAAAAAAAGAAGCAAAAGATGGCTTAATTTGAAACTCCCCAGATCATATTAGCTTGATTCTAGGCGTAAATAAAGGAACAAAATATAGAGCAGAAAACGGTGCACAAAATATGGAGCAAAAAACGTTATTTTGTATGTATGAGGGGATGAGAGAGAAAGTAAAAAAAATAGGAGATTTCAGTAATTGGTTTGGAATTTATATAATTACTTTTCTAATATGAAATTCTATGTAATAAGGTAAAGTCACTTATGTATATATATAAATTTTCCTATTTCCGTAATTATGACGTGCCATTGTGGAGAAAGTGCCCAGCAGGGGCCAAGCATTTGGGTCTGGAATATTTTGGAATGAGAAAATAGCGGATGAGGATTGGGCTTCTTTCATTTCATGGGCGTCTATCTGCATGTTCTCACATTGGGCCTTTGAGACTTTGGGAAAATTACGTAAGTATAGATACCATAAATACCAACCCAAGTAATTACACTCTCTCCCACTTTTTTAATTACTTTAATCTCTTTATTAATATATATACATAAATTTTTAGATTACGACCATTCTAAAGACTTAACTAACTTAACTAGTAAATGATAGTATATAAGTTTTCTTTTACATATGTTGCCATTTCTTAGAATATAGAAAGATAACTATAATTTCTAATTTAATGCAACAATAAACTATCCTATTGCCTTAAATTAAGGGATTCATTTCAACTCATAAATAAAATACCAAATCCCTCTCTATTATATACACGTATTTAAAACATCCTTAACCAGATCAATATTTTTATCTCTCCCAGCTTCGCAATCTTTTCTTCCTAAACTAAGTATCTTACTCCATACTTTTGCTATTGATATGAAAAAAGAGATATTTTTGTGGAAACTGAAAGAAGAAGAGAAGTTTTAAAAGATTACAATAATATGAGTATATATCAGTAATGTCATGATTCATGAATATGATAAGTATACCAATAATATTATGAGTGTAATAATATAAATTATATCAATAATATTGTGAGTATAATATAATTATATAAGTAATATTGCGAGTATAACAATTGTATTAGTAATATAATGAGTATAATGACAATATACTGAAATAATATACAATGTATGATTCCTTCAAACAGCTTACATACAAAAATATTTGAAATTTATGGAATAAATATTTATGAATAAATTTATGAAATGAATAATAACTTTTGGAATATATATTCATGATCTAAATTTTTTTATCCAAAGGGGATTTTGTAGAATGTAAAGGATTTTGTTTAATATAGTAGACAGAGGGATGTAATTTGCATGAAAGATAAGTAGTTTTGCCTAAACAAAAAACAGAAATAAAATGGCATGATGTATTTGGGTGGCTGATTAGCTGCCAAAATTCAGGCACATATTCATTGTCTATAAAATTGCTATATCAATAAATATTTTATGTGTCAATATTGATATTCTATTAATTAGTTTAGGTGTACGTGTCTCACGTGTGTATCTCGATTTAAAAAGTTTAATTTTATAAAATCACTTAAGATATAAAAAGTATGTCGATCTTTAAAAATATTGATTGAATTTTTTGTTGTTTAGCTTCTGCATATTAGGACTGCTTTCAGCTCTTACGCAATTCTATAAAAAAGTAGAAATTAGACAATCGAAATACATGTATATTAATTTAAACACAAGAAAATTTGAATTGCAATAAAATTTTGAAAGTGTTTCGGCCAAGTCAAGCTCGTGAACTTCTTTTGCACTCTTCCATCTAGTAGTCACCTAATAATGAAGAAACAATCAATTTTTGCTTCTCCAATTTTGAAACTCCAAGTCTTTTAATATTTAGATAATGTTCGTGGAAACAAATTAACAAATTATATAAATACAAAAAATCTTATAAGACAATGTAAAGATATACTATAAGATTTTTTCTGTCAAATAAAAATAGATTTGTTACCACATTCAAATCCCGTTATCACAACTAATCAGTGTACTTTTTCAAAGACTTTCTCCCAGAAGAAGTTAAATTGATGGTAATCATACTTTAGCTCCGACATCCCTTTATTGCTTGAAATCTTAAGTTGTGTGCTTGCACAATAGGTAGGATCATCTTATTAATACAAAAACAACAACAACAAATCAAGTGGATCATCCAACCAATAAAGTTATAAAATATGCAAGTTACTTTCACCTGCAAGAAAAATGCAAATAATTTTTCAAACGCATCGCAGAAAAAAATTACACGTCATTATATCTTCAATTCATTCAAACTTCACAACCTAATACTTTAGATAACAATATACAGAAAAATTGACAGAGGAGAAAAATATATTGAGAGATAACTATAGTTAAGAGTAAATTACGAATTGCCAAGAATATCGAGCTTGATGCAGTCACCAAACAATATATAGTGAGTATCAGTAAAATTCATATCATTGATCATTAAATAATTTGGGATCTCGAATTCTTGACTTTGTAGTGACTTAAAAATGGGAATCAAAATCTAAAAAGAAAAAAAAAATCAAATGTTATTTATAGAGACAAAAACAAAGAATGAAATAACATATGAAGTTTTATTCAACTTTTGTTATTAATTTTATTTTATATCAACTTTGTCATTAATTCTTGTTAACATTGTATAACATCTACATTAGCTAAAAAGGAAAAAGTATTACATCTACATATGATGTTGATATAAACGGATTAATTTGTCAATTGGCATAAAATTGAATCATTGGAGAAGAAAAGCAATCAAGAAAACCAAAAGCTGCAGAAAATAAGTAAAATTTTCATGTGTATGGACACTTAAAATATAATAATAATAAATAAATAATAATTAAAATATATATATATATAATATGATTAAATTTAACTTTTACGCAAAAAATTATCAAAGGCTGATCAAACAATCATCTATTACCTGAATTAAGCAAAAAATAATCGATAGTAACATAACAAAAATTACAAAAAACATTATCTTTGTACCTCACGACAATTTCGATAGAATATATAGTCCTAAACCTAAAGTGTCACTAATGTAAATGACTTTAATATATAAAGCCATAAATTTAGTTAGTATAAGAATTAACTCTACAAACTAATCCAATTATATCGCTAATCCTAAATTAATTCCAACGGGTTAAGGATTTTTTTATGCCACTATTCTCCTTCACGTTGTTGGACACGCTGCCACCATTCTCCTTCAAGTTGTCCTTTCTGTCAAGTGTAGGCCTTTTATTTTGGAGTCTTATTTATTAAGATTAAGATTCATAGAACTTTTATAAAAAAAATAATGTAAAACTTAAAGATAAAAAGTATACCTAAAGAACAACATCACATTAAAAAGCGTTTTCACCATCACATTAACAAATAAGGAACAAAATTAAATATGATGAATAAAATTTCACTATTAATATCACAAATCAAAATTATTTTGATATTGATTCATGAAAATATACTCTAAAGAATAAACGAAAATAAAATTGAATTACATTATCAATACCTTGGTATTTGACTTTTGTTAGAAATAGAACAAATTCTCACTGAATACGAAGGCATCACATATATGCATTTGCAAAATTGTAGCATGATCTTATTTGGCATCACAAGGATTCGAGGACTCACAAGATCTTATGTCTTCAAAAAAGAGTCCTAGATATATGAAATCCTTTTCAAAGATCTTATGTCTTCAATAAAGAGTCCTAAATATATGGAAATAATAAAGAGTCATAGTACGCTTTGTAGCATGTTTATATTTTATGTATTTTATATTATAGGACTTTTTATTTTTTTTTTCATATATTTATTTAATCAAGGTTCTTCCTATGTATTTTAGGACTTCTTAATTTAATAAAATAATAATTAGAGGAAAAAAGGAAAATACGATTTTGTCTATTGCGGAACCTTTTAATGAAGGGCAAAAAGTTCAAATCTTCTAAGGGTTTTCACATTTTTAATATATTATAAATTATAGATTATAGATTATAGATTATAGATTATAAATATAGATTATAGATATAGATGTGATTATGTATATGTAATTATTCTCATAAAAATGGCTATTTATGTTTTTTTTTTTTTCATTCTTTGATGATTATCCATCTGAGCTTTACCAGCATGGGCTTTTTGGCAACGGGTTAAAGCTTCCATTAATGCCTAGTAAACCATCTTCTATATTTTGTCCTTATTTTTTAAAGTAAAAACAACATAAATATTAACTCTTTTGGAGCTAATTACTTTCTATTTTAACTATTTTTAATATTATTTAAAAAATTTAATTTAGTCCGCACGGATATATTACATTCTCCGGTACATCACTTAATTTTACACGGATACATTACATTCTTTTGATACACAACATTCTACATGAATATATCACATTCTTTCGAATTCATTATTCAATACAAATTTTACTCAAATACGTTACATTTTTCTAGATATTCTCTTAATTTTACATGAATACATCACATTTTTCTGTGATGTATTCGAATTTTTAAGTAGAATAAAAATTTATGTAATTGTTTAAACGAGTTGAAATTTTAGATAGTTATGGTAAGTTAGGTTGTAGTATTATGTAATTTTTATCCTTTTTAATAGAAAATATAACCTAATGTAAAGATTTTGGCCACCCATTTTATAGTGGTACTTCTACAAAATCATAAAACATAACAATATTATACTTTTTATGATAGATATACAAGATCCATATATTTGTGTATATCTAAAAACGTTAGCATTTAACATTTTTTTCACTAGAGACATTAATAATTATCGACGTACATGTATGATATACCTATATCCAAAGAAAGATTAGTGAAGAATGAGATTCTCTTGAATCGGAATTTTACTGATCTTTATATGTTTTGATTGTATAAGGAAAGGCAAATCAAGCATAGTAAGAAAGGTGTTGCAAGAAACACCCAACTTCTTAAAATTACACACTAATATTTTGCGGAATTTCTAATATTTCATCTTTTTGTGGAGAAAAATATTCTATCATTTTTAACAATATTTTTTCACATTATAGATATATCGTTTGCTGAAAGAAAACTCTCAAGCAATAAACTCTTTCAAGGTATACGTAATAAGGTTGAAAGGAAATTAGATAGAGAAGGGAATATCATTAAGCCACATACGTGGTGAATATTATTTTTAAAAAATAGAATTAAATGTATAAGTCCATTAGTTCCTCGAGAAGGATGGCATGTGTACAATATACTATGTCAGGAATACTTCAATAAAATGGTGTTGCAGAAAAGCATAATTAAATTCTTATGTATATGATTTCGAATATCTGATGAATAATTTTTTATTACCTAAATGCTTATGAATGTCTGCTCTTAAAAACAACTATAGATTTATTAAGTAATGTTTCAAGTATGATAATTTCAAAAATCTTTTCTGAATTGTGGACTAAAAGAAAATCTAACATAATGCAACCGCATGTTTGGATTGCCCAACGAAAGCTAAAATTTATAAAGTATATGCAAGAAAATTAGGTACTCAAAGTACGTGATTAGCTGAGATAGATTTATTGTTCAAGTCATAATTTAAAAATTGTTGAAATCAATAATGCAAGATCCATTGAAGATCATAAAGTTAGTGGAAGTATTAAATGACAAAGTATGAAAATAAATTAGATAAAGATAAATATTTCATTACATATGAATGCACTTACATCAACATCAATAGCAAATATTATTCTTGTTATCGAAGAACACTTAAACAATGTTGAACAATTTTTAAATAAAATACGTTAAGAAGAAATTAACTCACAAGTACCTAACACAAATAAATCATAAGAAAAATTTCATTAGAAATGATGTCAAAGATAAAAACGAATAAACTATTTCAAATGATTAATTCTTTTATTCACAAGAATCGGGTTTGGATATTGCATCTAATAAAGATCTTATTTCATTCCCCAAGTCATAGAAAAGTATTGAGTCTAATGAATGAGTTGATGTTATGATAGAAAAGTTAAAAAATTCGTATATACAATAAAGTTTAAAATCTTGTTGAATTGTCAAGAAGTTCTAAAAGAATAGGACGTAGATAAGTCTTTAAAATCAATGAAATATCAAACCATATAAAGTCAGAGCCGCTGTCAAGAATTATACTCAAAATAAATGCATTGATTAGAAAGAGATTTTCATTGAAATCAATAACAATCACACTAAAAATTATCGTGGCTTTGGTGGGTCGTTAGGATTTAGAGTTATATCAAATGAATGTAAAACCTATCATAACTTACTTTAATAATTTGTCATATTTGATACCTATGATGGACGTCGTTATACAAGAAATTTACATTATGAGCAATTAATATTTATGTTATTAAACATTAGAGTTATGTGGTCATCGAACAATGTGGGAGATATGTTAAAATTTTATTATTTTTATGTGTGGCCCATTCAATATAGAGCCCATAACTGATATTTGATGAAGAGTAAGTCTAGTCCATTGGATAATAACTTGATGAACGTACAAGATTAAGTCACAACTTCTATAAATCGATCCTTCGCTTCATCCATTAGGGTTTATACGTGTTTTTTTTACCTTTTTCATCATTAATCGATTGCGGCAACCTAAAATTAGGACAAGAAGGTGCAACTGACATTTTTATTTTTCAGTGTGATGTCTTCTAAATCAGGTATATTTTTTATAACATCTCGCTATGATTATACACATGATTTCCTAATTTGATATAGTTTAATAAGTTGTGGTTGACCGGAAAAATTTCTGAAAAAATGAAAAATAAAAACAAGATATATCTATCTTATAAGTCTTATAAATAATTTAACAAAAATAGACAAAATAAAAATAATATTAGGTTATAATTGACAACGAAACTTGTGAATAAATTAAACAAAAACAAACATAATTTACCCATTATTTATATCAAGCCAAAGTTATATTTGCAAGACTTTCTTAAATCGAAGAATATGTATAAACAATGATATCAAATCATATTTGTGCAAATCTCTCCTCCTATAGTGATCAATTTCACTAACCGACCTTCACATATTTCACTTAATTTTCCTTCTAAATAGTATTTACAAACTAAAGATCTGTTTGGCTATAGATTTTGAAAATATTTTATGAAAACCTTTTTGGCAAAAGTTATCTGGCTATAGACTTTGTTTAGTTTTTGTGATACATTGAACATCAATCCAAAAGATCCCAAAATCTTCTAAACCATATTTTTGGGTCAAACTATAGGTGTTGATTTTTTTTTTTTAAGAAAATTTCATAGCAAACTTTTATATTTTATAAAAAGGTTCATCTATTTATGACTCAAATTAATTTCTATCTCTTTTAAATTATCTTATCTGAAAATACATGCTCGTCATTAAAAAATTGTTCCTAGAGTGCAGAAAAATTAAAGAATAATTAGTTATTACCATTATTAGTGTTTATTGTTGTCACTGATGGATGATTGTAACTAATTATAATTTGATGAGTTGTAGTAGCCAATAATTGTGTTATTAATATTTTTTATTAAAATATTGTGTTGTAATTTTAGAATAATGTATTATCTAATTCAATATAAAATAATAATTTTCCGTCCACCTTATGAGTGAGTTAATAATTCATGTTTTTTTTTTAAAAAAAAGGAAAAATAGTGAAATATGTTCCAAAAATTATAATCAAATAAATTTTGAAACTTCAATACAAATTTCATGTAAATCTAACTTTTCTTAAATATTTAAATATTTATAGTCAAACGTCAGCTAAGCATAAAAAATGTGAAAAATTCATTTATGTATTTAAAGCATCTAATTAATAATCTCCTACCCTACTCAAGAACTCCAAGTATAAAGAGTTAGATCCAAATTGTGATGGAAACATAAGGTACGTATAATAACAATAATTTTGAGTCTATATGAAAGTCAATCAAATGCATAAAGTCAAGAAGCTGACGGCACAATGCTAATCGTACTCCACCTGACTTAAGACAACTTAATTTTTGTATATATTCATGGTTCGATGAAAAAGACAACAAAAGACGAATCGGGACCAGATTGGTTCTACTTCATTGCCTCATTGACATGTTTCAGCTAAGTTGTTTGGACTTAGTTTTAATTCATTGTCATTTGTTTAAGTGACATATTATTTGAATTTTATAAAAATATTATATCAGATTTTTTAAAACATATTATTTTTTAAAAATTCGACATGTAATATTATATCAGATTTTTTAAAATATATTTTATTTTTAAAAAATTCAACATGTATTTAACGACATTTATGTAGAGTGCTAACAACATTAATCCAAACAACATAGTGTTTTAGTGCTGGTAGCCTAGTGTTTTTTTCCCTCAAGAAATTTTACTATGAATAAAAACAGCACAAGAAAGAATAGAATATTTTGTAAATGAAATTTGAAAGTAGTCCGTCCATTTGCAGTTTGCGTGTACTTGAGTCGGACAAACTCAAACACAAACTGTAACAGAACAAAACAAATCCCACATCAAATTCACTCGATTCGCCCCCTTTTGATTCTTCAACTTGGATGCCCATAAACTTGTACTGTACACTACTATTTTGCCAAGATTCCTCATCTTTTTTTACAAAGGTTCAACCAAATCCAACTCTTTAACAAGGGATCTTGCTTGTTCCCTTTTGATTTGTTTTTCTTTTGTGATTTTGGGGGATTATAGATGGCTGATGAAGAAGAGAGAAAATTCTTGGATTTTGCATTTACTGTTAGCAGAGGATGGTGAGAAACAATAGGGATATAAGACCTATAATCTTCAAATTTGGGGTTGCTTTAGCTATCTCACTTGGTGGAATTCTCTTTACTTTTTTCAGAACCAAAAAAATCAAGCCCTCCAATTCAGGTTAACCCCTCAACTTCGTAATATACAAAAATGGGACCTTTTTTGTTCCGTTGTTTTCTCCTCCTTTGTTGCTTGTTGGGATCTTCGCACAAATAGCCCGGCAGATTTACTGTTTACTTAGCATATATACAGTGATCATAAATATATTATACATCCTCCTTCTGCTATTGTTAGTTTAATCAGTGTGGAAGGTTATTTAGGTTAATTCTTCTTTTCCTAACTTTCGTTTCTAAATTCCATTTTATTTTTTTGGGTTGAGTTACAGGTGGTAAAAAAGGAGAGCTGCAAAATGATGATCAGACAAAACCTGCCTCCGGGAATTCAGTTTCCGAATTTCCATGGAGATTTGTAAGTTCATTTTATAAGACTTGTGAATCTTGTTTTGATTTTCTTGATTTTTACTTGTTACCTAATTTTTAGGTTTTAAGCTAAAATATTGTTGGAATTGAAAGAACAACTCTTTGATTGATTTTTTTTTTATATATATATATATATATATATGTATATGTATATGTATATGTATATGTAGTTTGAAATAGATTGCTTTGATAGGTGTTAAATTAGAAACTGGAAATGATTAATTATAGTTGGTAGAGCTTCCTATACAGTAGAGGTAAGTTTTGTGTACACTCTTCCCTTCCTAGACAACACTTTGTGGGACTACACTGCATATGTTGTTTTTCTTGTTGTTGTTATTGGTATATTCCTATAAGTTTCAAGCATGATCACATTTTTCAGCCATTATGATTTGTCTTAGTTGAGTTTGGGCCATTGCAATATAACTCCTACTATCTAGTTGCATCTGATTTTCATTTGTTTTATATATGGTAGAAGAAAACACTTGTGAATGTAATGCTCATGGTTGGTTCTTTTAACTTTGAATTGTTTAATTGCTCGTAAGGATGATCTTTTTTTTCCTTGTGTTGTTTCTTCCCATCTCATTTTCGCTCTAATTATGCTTTGGATGTGCATAGTTGTGAATTGACCAAAATAGAAGTTGTGATGGGAGGAAAACAATTGAATGATTGTCTTGAATGCTTCCGTATTAACAGATTGTTGATCGGCTGTCCTGCTTGTGAGCTAATTACTTCTGTGATTTTATTACAGGAGAACGTCCCTGTACCAAAAAGCATTATTGAGAGTTCTATAAATGGTCTATCTGCAAATTGTAGGTCTGATGAAGATAGAGATGATCTTCTTCTGCCAGAGTTCAATGAACTTGTAAAGGACTTCGGTTCGTCTCCAAAGGCTAGTTTTTCACCATGTAAGGATGTTGAAACGCCACTGCAGGATGCAGATTCATCTAAGGAAAACAAAATTGTCGGAAGAGATGTCCGTGAGCAAGAGATAGAGAACCTGAATAATATTGTTAAAACTCTTAAAGAAAGGGAGAGAACTCGTGAGATCCAACTGCTCGAGTATTATGGCCACAAGGAGCAAGTAAAGGCCATCGCGGAGCTTCAAAATCGCCTAAGGATAAACAATGTGGAGGCCAAGCATTTGGGTCTAAAGATCGAGTCTTTGAAGGCAGAGAAGATGAGATTAGAGGCTCAAGTGGCTGAATCTGCACGTGTTGTCTCAGAACTTGAAGCTGCGAAATTGAAAATAAAGCAGCTAAAAGAGAAGCGCAGGTTGGGTGCTGATCGCAACAAGGAACAGCTTTTATCCCTTAAAGAAAGAGTTCTGAAGCTGGAGGACAAGGAGAAGAATCCAGTTGAAACTGAATCAGATGTTCAGTTAAAGCTCCAAAAACTGAATGACTTGTCAATTGAGGCTAATGAGTTGAGGAAATCTAACCAAAGGTTAAAAGAAGAAAACTCGACACTGGCTGGTAGACTAGAATCTGTTCAGATGATTGCCATTACTGCTCTGGGGAATGATGAAGTAAGTCTTCTATTCGTCAACTTCTGTTTTCAACTTTGTTTTGTTTCACGTGTTTGTGTTGACCTATTTTCTCACACAGACAGAAGTACTGAAAGAACTGAGAAAGCAAAATGAAGATTTAGTAAAGCAAAATGAAGATTTAGTAAAGGAAGTCGAGCAGCTTCAAGCAGGTCGCTTCAGTGATGCTGAGGAACTAGTCTATCTTCGATGGGTAAATGCTTGCCTGCGGTATGAGCTGAGGAACTATCAGCCTGTCCCAGGCAAAACAACCGCAAGGGATCTCAGTAAAACGTTAAGCCCCAAGTCTGAGAACAAAGCCAAGCAACTAATTCTTGAATATGCAGATAAAGAAGGCCAAGGGGATAGAGGGATCCATGATTTGGATATTGATTCTGACTGGTTATCTTCCCAACCATCCCATCTTACGGACTCGGGTGAGTTATATGATACTTCTATTGATAATTCTTCAGGCCATAAGTCTGACGCTTCAAACAAACACAAATTCTTTGGTAAGCTTATGAAATTAATAAGGGGAAAAAACCATCATCATAGTCAGAGTCCTCCGGAAATGGTTCACAGTACAGAAGATGATGCAGTAAGACGCTCGAGTTATTCTTCCGAGTACAATTCAGATACGGCTGTCACAGATACTGGAGCTAGTAGGCGCCAAAGCAGATCAAGAACTCCATCTCAGGGTTCATCCAAACAAACTGTGGATTTCCATTCATTTTATCAAGGTTCTAGGAGCGATAAAGGAGAAAGCAAAAACTCTTTGGCACATAAGAGGAGATATAGTGATGTGGGCTCATTAGATTATATCTCAAACAATCTCGCTGAATCGTCTCAAGAAAAAAGAAATACTCATGACCCAGAAAATGTCCAGAAATCTGAGCTGGCGAAATATGCAGAAGTTTTGAAAGGATCTCGCTCTAAAGCACCAGTTCGCAAGAGATCAGCATCAGTTAGTTTCTTCTAACTACTGCAAAAGTATGCAAGACTATACCAGTTTTTGTTGCCCCTCTTTATTAATAGAGGTAGCATAGGTTCTATAGTTGAGTGATCCTTCAACGAGGGGAATCAACATATTGCAACATGATTACTTCAGTTGTTTACTGTATGTAGTCCTACAAATATAAAAACTAGTGCAGCTTCTTCCATTGAAGTTATAGTTATGAAATTTTTATTAGCAAAAGGAAACAGAACACAAGAGTATACATGTGTGTTACATTGGATTCAATGTTTGATTTCCTATGCAGCTTCTGGTGTTGCTTTTTCAGAGGTGTGTTCGGTGTGGATGAAAACATTTGTAGATGTTTTCCAATTTTCCTACGTTCGTTGGTCAAAATTTTTGGAAAGCTTTTTTCTAGTAAAACAAGCTCCTTGAAAATAAGGAAAATGATTTCCACAGTAGAAGTAGGGAAAGCAAATTTCACAAGTGGCATTCTACACTGATCACGTCGTCCCCAAGCTCCAACACACCTCATCTTCACCCACCTCCATAGCCTCATTCCCAGCACTCCACACCCCTAGTCCTACTCCTCTCTTAGTATTTTGTCATGATTATATATATATATATATGCTTTTAGGATGTTATTTTTTGCTTACATACCGAATACAAGAAAGTAACATACACATCCTTACGTTTAATCCAATTTTTTTGACTCGAACGTCATTGTCAAAGTAGTAGTACTTAAATGAATGCTTGATACTCTTAATAATGACAGAAAGGCAAACTTTACTCTTTCTTCATGTGGATGACAAGGAGCCAACCCTCTGTAAAATCATCTGATTGAAATGCATTGTTCAGTCCATTTCAGTTTGCAGGATCCATTAATGCAATTTGTGCTAAGTATCATTTGACCTATGGGCTGTGGCTGCCCTTACATTATTTCTGTTATGTGCTGTGTTGCTCGACTATTTAAAAATGTCCATGCCGTGTTGGAAACTCCAAAAGTAGTGCATATTGGAGAATGTGACACGGGTGTGGCAACAATTTTGGATTGTTGTGATAAAATTTACATATATCGATGATGAGTAGTAAACCAAGCTTGACATTCAAAAATTCTTAGATATGTTTACAAGGAAGATACAATCATCATCATGTTAGAAAATTATTTCTTCTCATACTAAACTTGTCAAGTCTACTTTATACCAAAGGAGAATTAAAAAATTAACTTCTTCAGATGGGAAATCCCAAATTATTATTCTTAATCTCAGGTTACATTATCTAGTCACGTCTCCTGCATAGGTGGTGTTGGTCTTGATTCAACTTCAAGAAATTTGAATAGGATGGTAACAGTTTATATTCTTATCTTAGTCGAATGACTTTGATGATTAATTAATTAAATCTCGGAGTGCATATAGGTCTTGATGGTTTTAATTCAACTTCAAGAAATTTCAATTAAATATGGTGATAGCGGGCCAGCTTTATGGTAAAACCATTGAAGTCATTGCTTTATTAGTCCCAAAAGATTCAAGACTAAATATATAATAGTAATACTAAAAATTACACAAATCCACAACTTAAGTTTCACTTATTACAAAAAATCTCATCTCTCCAAACATATTACAAAAATACCATTTTTCTCTAAAATACATATACACAGCTTTCTATGTATATGTCGGCTTGTTAGGTATATGAATCGGCTTTGTTATGTATATGTCGGCCTTGTTATGTATATTTCGGTTTTGTCATACTTGTTATGTATATGAATCGGCCTTGTTATGCATATGCCGGCCTTGTCATATACAAAAGTTTCTATGCATATGTCGGTCTTATTATGTATATGAATCGGGAGAGAGAGTAAAGTAATTAAGGAAATGGGAGAGAGTGTAAATAATTCTAATAAGGTTGGAATTTATGTTATTTTTACGTAGTAATATGCATAATACATCATTTGTGTAATTATCAATAGAAGTTTTAGTTTTATTTGGTTAAGCTTGTTCGAGTGAGTGAGTAAATTAAAGATAAATTTCTCTATCTTATATCAATTATATATATATGTAGAGAATAGCAGAAGAAAGGTGTAGTTGGAGAGGCCTTCTGCTAGCCCAAGATCGTTAACTAAGATCGGAAGATTCAACTAAAGAAGAGGAAGCTATGAAAGTAGAAGGGACAAATTGAATAAGATAGCTTGGTATAGAAGAAGACTACTTTATTTGCTTTGTATTGGATTTGCTTTTTGGATGGTTACAAATGTACAAGACACTTTCCTATTTATATGTCACACCTCAAATCCTATTGGGGCGGACTGGCACCCGTAATCGAGGAGGCCCGGGAGAACCAGCTCATAATCTTATACTTTCCATGCATACCTCTATGACAACCCAAAATTCGGACAACATCATGTCGCATATAAAAGAAAATAATCACCTGGATAAGCTCGAGCACACATATATATGTATATACAATACTTGGCTGTTGGAGCCATCACGTCTATTAACAAAACATCACCTTGACTGTACATTAGGTCTACAAAGCCTCTAGACAATACACAGAGTTTAACTAAGGTCGGGATACATCTCGCCATATAACTAACTTCTATACAATACCAAAAGTGACTGGATATCCTGGATCCTACTTGTGCGGTGTATGAGCTGATGTACATGTGCCTGTAGCATGAAATGCAGGTCCCTCGTGGGGGACGTCAGTACGAAATATGTACTGAGTATGAAAGCTGTAGATAATCACATATGATATAGGAGCTCAATAGAAATCAGAAACAAGTGAATAAATCATAATAAGAGTGGACCACACTTACTAGAACTTGTGACAACCTGTACATTATATTTATTCAATCACTTTACCTTCGCTCTTATCATCTTTGTAATCATTACTGTACTGTACTGTGACCATTAGGCCGCCTTCATTACATATCAACTGGGATCGACCCATGATAGGCTTATGCCACTGGGATACCACCCATAAACATATAAATAGGGATCGACCCATGATAGGTTTATGCCCCTAGGATACCACCCAATAAGAGAGAACTTCCATCACTTAGTTCAACTAATCTTTGAGATTGTTATTTCGGTCGCCACCACATTTTTGATACTTTAAAACAATGATACATCAATAAGAGACATATAAATAGACCATCAATGTAATAGCAATAAAGTAAGAACTCATTGGCACATCAATGAAGTGTTTTGGAGTCATCAATGCCATGACAATGAAGTAGGAACTTATTGGTATATCAATGAAACATTTTGGAGTCATTAATAGCACATGGATCTTGTTTGAGTAACCGGATACCTTCTGACATTCGTTAGTGCAATATACATGTAAGATTTGAAAAACAAGTAAGTATTGGAATGTCTTGACATCTTGTAGGGTGGAAACAAGTTCATTGGTAACGTAGGACATCATACAAAACCATTATGGATCACATGTTATTGAATAACTTTAGAAAGTTTCTTAATAGAACAATTGTTTACTTTCATGCCAAAGATATGGTATAGAGTATGCTTTACATACCTGATTATCAACATTTAATACTAGTCCCAAATGGACTTCCCGTTTTTTCGAATTACTTATCTACAATGAACGTATATAACAATCTAGTATTAGCAACCAAATATCACAACTTAATTAATTGAATTCACCAAACTAGTGGTTAAGTAGTAAGCCTTAATTACACCATAAAGAGTGGCACTTTAACCCTCTTATACTCCAATTACATTCACATGCCATGCATATTCATACAATATCCTCCAATATCAAGTTTGGATTCATTTATCCTTCCAACCAATCCATTAAACCAAATTGAGCCATAGACATAAATAATCATCAATTCAATAGTAAATCACCATATCCACCTTCCATAACTCAATTACCATATCCACCTTTCATAACTCAATTACCATATCCACCTTCCACAATTCAATACAACCAAACCATGCAAAATAGTCCATAACCTTATTTCCATCACCTTTCAATAACAATCAATACATATAATCCTCTATCACACATATACCTATGGAAAAGAACAAAGGCAAATAATATTCATACCTTAGAATTCACCTCTTGATTATGCAATTCTGTTTGCACAAATAATAGGTGTCGTTCGAAGCTCTCGAGATGACAAACGCAATTATCGGATTACTTTGGAATTTCTACGGTTGAATCAAAAGTAATTTAAAGGTCAAATTTGACTAGGGTTTGTTCTTTCTCAATGATTGATGATAAAATGAGTTTTTGAACTCATATACCTGTATATATACACATATTCTCGTCCATAATATAATAGAAAATGACCAAAATGCCTTTAAAATTTAAATAATGTCAAATCTGTCCTTTGGTGGACTGTTTTGATAAGATAAAGTAGATCGACCATAAATCTTTGCTTCGATATCGGATTTGGGTGAAATTGGTATCGTTGGAAGGATAATTCAAAGGGATTTCATTTCATATAAAGTAGGCCACCCAGTTCGTCCTGTACAAGGAGTTATGGTCGTTTGAAGTTGACCCTAAAAATCTGTTTTGATAAGCTGAAGTAAAACGAGTATAACTCCTTACTCAGACGTTAGATTTGGATGAAACTAATTGCATTGGAAAGAAGACTCAAAGATCTTTCTTTTCATAGGTCCCAGCTCTCCCATTTTATTATATTAAGGGAGTTATGATCGTTTGAAGTTGACCCAAAAATTCGACTGACCTCAGTAGTTTGTGTGCAGGAAATTTTCCTGCACATTTACTATTCCCAAATATCCCGGCCACCATTTTATAGTTTCGAGCGTGATCGATTATATCCGAAACCTATCCGTTTTTGAAAATCTTTATATCGTTGGAAAACTTATTTAATAACCTTCGTATGGAATAATCGACGGGCAAATTTTGATATAAATAAAATAATAATAAAATAATTAATTCCATATAAATAAAATCAATACACGTACTTGAATACACCAATACACGTACTTGAATACGGGGTGTTACATTATACTCTAGTCTGAACATCTTCAGTATCCCTTACTTCTTATCTGTGTCTTCCTTCTCCATATGATAGATTGTATTACACCGATATATTCTCTTTCCAAATTTATGAAAGCCAAGGCATTTATTGCTCGACTCTCAGCTTCTAAGCATCTTTCCCAGCCTTCTTATTCTTCAATAACTTTTTCAGTATGAATCATGTTGCTCTCCGTGGCTCAACAATATCTTCTTATATGTCCTGCTTTGCCACACCGATAACATTTGAGAGGATTTTTATAATTGTTAAAACTCTTCCTTCTTTCCAGGTGATCTTGAACCACATGCGAATCGAGAGTAAGATAGATCTTTTGCTACCACATGCGAATCGAGAGTGAGACAGATCTTTTCCTTTTCTTTAACGTTTCTCTTGTCAGCTACAAGAGCATTTTCTTTCCTTTCTTTGACAAATTCACCAGCCAATTGTTTGGCTAGTAACTCCTGTAACGACAATAAATTCTCAAATTCCTCCAGGGACGGTTGCTTAGCCCAGCCCTGAATTAATGTCACAAAAAAAATATATTCTGGTTTCAAACCACGAATGATAATTCTTTTTATTCGTGCTTCATAGATAGCCTCGTCCGTATTCAATAAAGAAAACTCAGAACATAAGTTCTTAATCTTTAAAAAGTATTCGGCAATAGAAAGATTACCTTGAGTGGTGTTCGCCAATCATTCTAAAATTTGTACCAGGACTTCATTCTTCTTATTAAACAACTGATCGATGGTCCTCCAAATTTCATGAGCTGAATTACACCTTATAATATTGTCAAACAAATTGGAGGAGATAGACCTCTTTAGAATGAACTCTGCTTTCGCATTAATCTGCTTCCACTTCTTGTATGCAGTACTAGTAGGGGTGGACATGGTATGGTATGATACGGTATTTGAAAATTTGATACGATAATTTTGGTTCGATTTTTAAAAATATTATACCATTACCATACCATATTAATTTGGTATGGTTCGATATTTTGACATTTGATTTCGGTATTTTGCGGTATGATAATCGGTAACCATAATTTGTTTAACTTTGACAAAATATACTCGTATATTATAGTATTATTACTTCAACTTTTCAAAAACATGTCTTAATTGTATCATAAATACACATTACACATGTAGAAATATTAAAAAAGAAGTACAAATAATTTCTTTTATTAGTCAATTTTTATTCAACGGACTCGCCAACAAATATGAATATCGATCTTCGGCCACAGTATGTTGACCTAATTAAAGTCACATTGCTATCAAAATGAACATAAAAAACAATTTAAGTAATAAACAGAATCAACCCCCACCCACCCAATATGCTTCATTGAGTTCTACCGATTTGTAATTGATTTAGAATTTCAATTAGATCAATGGACGTAGAAAAAGAAAATTAGATTAGAAGAATGTTACTTATAGACTATTATTATTTCGGTAAAAAACTTACAGCCACCCGGTATATACACCAAACTAATGTTTTTATCATGGTTATGTAATTAAATTAAGTAAAATACATGTTGATTAATCATGGTTAAGTAACATGAACTTTAAATTCAAACACATGGCATGCATGTATTGGCTTGGTGTATACACCGGGTGCGTGTAAGTTTTACCCCGTTACTACTATCAGAAGAAGTTAAATTGAGCTCCTCTCCGTAAAAACTTACACGCACCTGGTGTATACATCAAACTAATATTTTTTACCATGGTTATGTAATTAAATTAAGTAAAATACATGTTGATTAATCATGGTTAAGTAACATGAACTTTAAATTCAAACCCATGACATGCATGCATGTATTGGTTTGGTGTATATACCAGGTGCCTGTAAGTTTTTTTAGTTCCTTTGCTGGTTTTGTTGCATGCTGTATAAATAGCATAAATATCAATTAATTACACTTTTTTCCACTTTTTAAATTATTTTACTCTCTTTCACTATTAATATACATAATATAGCCGACATATACATAGTATTTCTGTGTATATGTTGGGATTTTTGTAATATGTGTAAGGAGTTAGGATTTTTTGTAATATTGAAAACATAAGTTGTGTATTTGTGTAATTTTTAGTATTTTTCTATGATCTGAATTTCTCATTTTAATCAAATAGATTTGTATAAACAATTCAACCAGAAGAGATAAGACTAAATAGGTTTTCCTTCTCAGAAGTTTTTTTTTATCAGTACGTTACAAAGATTGTTTCCCACAAGGTACACATAATACTCCTATAATAAACCTAAAGAAACCAATAAGTTCCTTCTTTATTGTATAACATGTACGTATATATATGACTCAAAGACACACCAATTGCAGATCAAACTTATTGTTCTATAATTCTGATATGTAAAGAAGATCAAACTTCAACAACCACAGCGGGTGCAGCAGGTACCCGGTGGTGGTGGATCACAACACCCCACACAGTTCTGAATACATGCAACGGGAAACTTGTTCGCCTTGAGTGCTGCATATAGAAAAATACACATACGTGAACTAACATTTAAAAACGGATGTAGAATTTAATAGCAATTTGTACGTATACATCTATTGTTCTCTGCTTAGATTCATGAATTCGTATTATGTCGTCACATAAATTTTCAAGTTTGATAAGTGACTTAGCAATTATTTGTGCTATGTTTGCAATGAATTTTGATACCTCGAGATGCATCGCAGGACGAGAGTAGCAAGGGAGACAAGAAAATAGCATAGATCATAAGTGTAATCACTATGGACCTTATGGAGATATTGGAGAGTACTACTGCCATATTGATAAGAATTATTACGTACTAAAAATTTTGAGAGTTTTTTTTTTTTTTTTTTGAAACTTGAATTACAAGCTCAATGCCTTGGGAGTATTTATATGAATTTTGAGGGTGTGTAGAGATACTACAACGCAAGCAAATACATTGACTTGGAAGGAGAAAAAAGAAAGAGCTGGGAAAGTAGGAACAAGAAATTTCTCAAGTTATTTAATAAGTACTAATGAAGAAAATATTGAGTCAAGTCATCTAATCAACTAGACCAACGAAACTACATAGTTGATGAACGCGGATTCAAAATTTAAATTTAGTTGATTTAACTTTTAAAATTCTCAACATTGGATTCATTGTACTATTTATTGATATTATTAGTTAACGTCTAATAGTTGTTATTTGAACGTTTATTTGATTTTTACATATGTATTTATATTACGCTTAAAAAGTTATGAATTTAGATGAGTTAGGTAAGCAAAAGTTTAGTCTGCCACTTTGAGTCCAAGGTCTATTAAGCACGAAAAAGATTAAATCTACAACAGTTTTATGAAATATTAATCTACAACGGGCAAATTAATTTTCAACTAATTGACTAGACAATAATATTTTCTAAATTGAACTAGAGGGTCTTACACGTCAAGCAGTTTATTTATGTTTAATATTGCTACTTTTAATCCAAAAAATTCTTCGTACATATTTTTATTAACTTGATAGTCGAAATGTCGAATGGAATTAATTTTCTAGTTGTTAAATATAATAGACTTTGGATACGTTTTTTCCGTGGTCTAATTAATTAAATGACTTCATCTATATCTATAATCTATAATCTATAATCTATAATCTATATCTATATCTATATCTATATCTATAATATATTAAAAGTGTGAAATCTTAAAAAAATTATTTAAACTTTTTGCTTTCATTAAAAGTCTCCGTTTTAAACAAAATCGTCTATTCATCTTATTCCTATTATTTTAGAGATATTAATTATTGACTATATTAAAAAATAAAAAAGAAAACCCCTCCTTACAAAAATAGAATGCATTTTCCACCATCTAAAAAAAGCTAATCATTCCTAATTGTAAGAGGACAACCCAAAAACTCCAAAAATAATAAAGTAGGCTTTAACGTAATATTGACTATAACTAAAAAACAAAAATCTTTCCTTACAAAAGCCATTCAAATTTCGTTTTTTATGTTCTCACCTTACTGTACTTTCATCGACAATTTCTATGCGTATAGAGAAAATAACAAAAGCTCGAGCAACAATATGACTTGAGAGAGAGACCCAAGAATATGTATTTGCTTTAATAAGTATCGTTACAACATAGAAGTTATATATATTGGGAAAGTAATTCACCATTATAATCTTCTATTCCTACAATTTCAATTTACAGCTATTGTTAAATTCAATTCATAGTCTATGTGAGAAAGAGCATGGTTATATTTGGAGCGGTGGAAAAAGGATATATACCGGCTATTTGATCAAAAAGAGGGATTAAGTGACTTTTATGATGGAGCCAAGTCAAGTTGCCAATTTTATTGATTAACAAGCACTAATTATCGGCCTACTGAAAATATTAAAGCAATTTAAGAGATTGTTAATTGATTTCACCTACCTTATTTGTATCTTAGATATCTACAAATACTATATAATTAATCAAATAAGTTCTCCATTTTCACATGTTCAAAAGATGTTAAATTTAATTATTGTATTCATGTTTATTATTCAAACAAATAAAATATTTGCTTAAGGGTTGAACTAAACCTATTAAATGGGCCGGATTGACCCGACCCAATCCGGCCCGAACCGACCCACTTAATAAAATCAGCCCAATTTGACTCGGTCCGATTAGCCCATGGGCTGTAGGGTACCGGGTCCCGGGCCGGTTAAATTTTTTGGTTGGGCTCGATTAACCCGACCCGGATAAGTTTTTTTTTTTTTTTTTTTGATAGTTGGGCCAAACTAACTGTTGGCCCAACGGCTATATAGTCGTTTTTGAGTCCAAACGGCTAGTTTGAGCCCATTTATTAAAAAAAAATTCATTTAAAATAATTTTTTAATCCCAAAAAAAATTCTATAAAACCCTACACCTTCAAATCATTTTTCACACAATTTTTCACTCTCTCAAATCTCATTCTCTCTCAAATCTCAATTCTCAATTCTCAAATATTCAATATATTTGATTTCCTAAAGTGCTCATTTTAATTTTTTAATTTTACGATTACAAAGGACGAGTGGAAGTTTCTAAAGTCGCAACCTTCGGATACTTTCAAAATTTGATATTGTCGTTTCATCTCTTATGTTTAATTTTTATTTATTGTATTAATTGTTGAATATTTAATTTTATTATATTTGTGTATTTTGAATTTTTTTAGTTTAATTTATATTATGGATAAATTAAGAAACCTCGCTACTAAAGGTATTAAAATTTTTTATCCCGGAAGCAGTAATGGTAGTAAAAAGCGAATTACTAGCGGTAGAGGTACTTCACGTAGTAGATATACCCATGTGCCTTCACCTCTGGTATCGCTTGGTACACCTTTTGAGACGAAGATGATGAAAATATTAGTGAGATGCCCGTAGTAGGAAATGCTAACGTTAGATCTGAATCGGTTAATCTCCCTTTTCGTCCTTCCCGTGCCCCAAGAGTTCGTAAAACAACTAGTATTGTATGACAATTTTTTGAACGTATATCATATACTGAGGTGCAATGCAATATTTGTCAACAAATATATTAGCATAAAAGCGAAGGCAAGCAAGGGGCTGCGGGTACGTTAATGAGACA
>NC_061116.1:200004595-200069595 GCF_002878395.1 Capsicum annuum | reverse complement strand
TTAAAATTTCACGGTTTAATCAAATAGATTGTATAAATGATCCATCCTGAAAAGATCCAAACCTCAGGTTTTTCTTCTCAAAATTTTATTGATCACTTAAAATACAAAACGTTACAAACGCGATGATGTTTCCCACAGTTTATACAGAATGCTCCTATAATTAACCTAAAGATACCAATAAGTTCCTTCTTTATTGTATAACACGTATGTATAAATATAACTCAAATACACACCAATTGCTGATCAAACTTGTTCTATAATTCTGACATGTAAGATCAAAGTCGTTCAACAACCAAAGCGGGTGCAATAGGTATCCGAGGGGTGTTGGTTCACAACACCACACACAATGAAGACGTGCAGGGGCGGAGCCAGCCTTTGGCGACTGTTCGGCGGAAAATTATGCTCTATATGCATACAATACTGCTGCCATATTGCAAGACTTTCTATACGAATTAATAGGTAGTACTAGCAATTTTGAGGGTTTTTTTTTGTGAAATTTGAATTACAAGCCCAATGCCTTTGGGAGTATTTATATGGATTTTGAGTACTAAAGTGTGTAGAGATGCTACAACGCAAGCAAGTACGTGGATTTGGAAGGCGCAAAAAGAACAAGATCGGAACAAAGGAAATTTCTCAAGCAAAGTTACTTCTAATGAAGAAAATATTGAGTCAGGTCATCTAATCAACTAGACCAAAGAAACGACATAATTCAAAGCAGAGATGAATTTAAAATTGAATTTTAATTTATTCAAACTTTTAAAAATCTCAAAATTAAATTGATTGTACTATTAATATCACGAAGTCACGTGAGTTCAGGTGAACCGTAGCCAAAAGCTTCGTCCACCACCGTGTCCAATAATGTCCATTTTAACTCCAAAAAGTTAAATCTACAACAATTTTATCAAAATCTACAATTGGGAACTTCCGTGCAAATTATTTTTATTAAGTTTGGTATTTCGATAAGTGTGTTATGAGTAGTAATTTTACTATAATTTGTGTTTATTATCTTACATATTTTATACATAATTTTGATGAAACAAGAGTTACTGAATGCTTTCAAATTGCACGTTGAGCAAGTCTTCAATTACTTGATATGATATTTAAATAGTTATTTGATAGATGATACTGTTATTGTGAAGGTTATTTCATTTACTTGAGATATAAGTATCTTGACAAGTGTTTTGTTCAAGTATATATAATATGATTTGATATGAACTTAAGGGCTATCTACTATTTTGAAATGTTTTCATATGAGTATATACTGTTTACAAAGAAAATATAAATGGGAGGAGACCTTGATTTGAATTTTGTAGCTAGCAGCGGGTTCGTTAGACGTGGTGCACCTTGTATTTATAGATTACTGTTACAATCCTCGTTAGTGAGAAGGTAGAACTAGCATACTGTTACTAATCTCTCTTGAGTAGGGACCTACTGATAAGATATTTGTCTCCTATGTGAGGGGTCCACTGGTATTAGCTATTTTTTGAAATAGAATGTCACATTGATTACATTATTCATTCTTGAAAACCTCTTAAAGAATAATACTTGATATGATATTATTTGTTTGCTATTTTGAAACTATTAAATTGATTTCTTATGTAATGATTATTGTTTTCTGAAAGAGCACTATTTCATGACATTTTGACTATCATGCTAGCGTAATTCATGACTTGTCCCCATTAAAACGGTTGTGGTTAAGTGTTTTTACTCATTGAGCTAGCGTGTCACTCCTTGCTATTATTTGTACAGAGATTGCAGGTGTCATTAGTGAGGATTTCATTAGCTAAAACATTCGAGTTGGCATATTTTTGGTGGGTGTCACACTTGTTTGCGTGCAGCAATTTATTTATTTGTTATGCTCTTTTCTTGAAAACTCTTGGAGTTGCTCCATAGTCATTTCTTTAGAGTTTGAGTATCATATTGTTATTTTGAACTTGTGGAGTATTTGACTTCTTATATTTTGGAGATGGATTTAGTAGTGTTATTTCGTTGTGAATGGGTTATGTTGATGATATTAGAGTGTTGATTGTGATGTTGGATTTTGTGCTATTGATTTGAGACAGAAATTTTTTTGATAGGCCCCAAAATAGGAAAAACTCTACCCTTTCTGTAGAATACTAGGCTTGCTTTGGAGTTCTAATCTTCTTAGTGTCGGTCATGATCCTATTTTGAATCGTGACAATATATTCTCCAACTATGGACATCGTCATGTATATTAACTCAACTTCTTATTTGAGAAGTAAATCTAGGATTCTTAATTTTCTTATGATCTTCCTTCTTCTTAACAGATAATGATAATATAGATATAAGTTAATTAGGTATTAAAGAAATGAAGTAACTTGCTAGAGTTGGAATATGGCTTCTCTGATAATTAGCCATCAATCAACGTAAATAGATGGCCAAAAAAAAAAAACCTAGACTACAAGCACATGTAATATCTGCAACAATAACAATGACAACAAGAATGTGTATAGATGCCCACATGCAGAATCGAGCAGTGCAAGTAGATGACCAAACAAAACCCAGCCTGTAGACACGTAATTTTGTCCACCCCAAAAATTAATTTTTACTCATTTACTTATCCCTACCCCTACCTATACCCTACCCCCACCTAATCCACCCACTCCCAACAACCCACTGTACACACCAACTTACACACTCCAATTCTCATTGTTAGGAATCGGGCAGAAATAAAGCAAACCACAAGCATAAAGAAAACAAGAACACACAGATTTATGTGAAAATCCTTGCGAAAAAAACCACGGGCAGAGGCAGAGGATGTTTCACTATAATGAAAGGAGAGAAGTACTATATGGAGAATGAGTATTTTCTGGATACACGAAATAACCCACTAAATGCACTTATATAATACGTGCATACAAATAAGTCCTAGACCCAAAAACATAAAGGTCCATACCGCAGAACTTTCAAGGCTGAACCATCAAAATTTGGGTCACAACTCTAACAATCTCCACCTTGATACGAATTCTAATTCAGAACTCAAATCCATTTTAAAACAAACTCTCCACCTCTTCCACAAAAGCCCCTAAGGGAACATCTCAATAGCTAACACCTACCAAGTCCAAGCAATGATCAAACTTAGCACTTGGTAGTGTTTTGGTCATTATATCAGCAGGATTATCATGTGTACCAATCTTGCTTACCACAATATCACCACTAGCAATAATTTCACTCACAAAATAATATCAAACATCGATGTGCTTTATCCTCTCGTGAAATATCTGATCTTTCTTAAGGAAGATAACATTCTGACTGTCGCAAAAGACCGTAGTAATCTGTAAGTCTTTGTTAAGTTCACCAAATAGACTCTTCAACCAAATGGCTTCCTTGAAAGCCTTTGTAATAACCATGTACTCTACCTCAGTAGTTGACAAAGCAACCGTAGTCTGTAAAGTAGCTTTCCAACTGATAGCACAACCACCAATGGTGAAAACATAACTTGAAAGAGACCTCCTTTTATCATGGTCTCCTGTAAAATCAGAATCAACATACCCGATTACTCCATCTCTATTTCGCCCAAACTGTAAACAAACATCAACAGATCTATGCAAGTATCTGAAAATCACTGAACTGCATTCCAATATTCTCTGCCAGGATTTGCCATGTATTTGCTAACTGCACTGACAACATAAGATAAATCTGGTCGGGAACACACCATCGCATACATGGGAGACCCCGCACTAGAGTATGGAACTCGAGACATATAGTCACGCTCATTATCTATCTTTGGAGATAAAGTGATGGATAGTTTGAAGTGAGCTACCAATGGAGTACTTACAGGCTTGACATTTTGCATATTGAACCTATGAAGCACTTTTTCAATATATCTTTTCTGACTCAAGTATAACTTACAATTCTTTCAATCCCTCATAATCTCCATGCCAAGGATCTTCTTTGCTGCTTCTAGATCCTTCATATCAAACTCCTTATTGAGCTGGACTTTGACTTTTATTATCTCTCTCATATCCTTTATTGCAATCAATATATCATCAATATACAAGAGAAGATACACGAATAAACCATCACTTACCTCCTTGAAGTAGACATAACTATCATAGCTACTCCTCTAAAATATATGCGAGGTCATAAAAGAGTCATAGAGAGACTTTTTCAGCAAGCATACATAGTCCTTCTTTCCTGAGACTACAAAGACCTATGGTTGCTGCATATAGATGTCTTCCTCAAGTTCTCCATCTAAGAATACAGTTTTGGCATCCAACTGCTCTAGCTTAAGATTATGCATAGCCATAATACCAAGCAATGCTCAAATCAAACTATGTTTTACAACTGGAGAAAACACATCTGTAAAGTCGATACCTGGAACCTGACTATAATCTTTAGCAATTAGTCTTGCTTTGTACCTAGCATCTTCAAATCCTAATGTTCCTTCTTTCTTTTTGAATACTCACTTGCAACAGAAAAATTTCTTATCTTTAGGCAACCTCACCAGATCCCATGTGTCATTCTTATGAGGTGATTCCATGTTCTCCTGTATAGAAGTCACTCATCTGTCGGAATCATCACAACTAACTGCCTCTGAGTAAGAAAAAGGATCTTTACGGGAATCAATACCTTCTGCTACACTCAATGCATAAGCAAACAAATCAGCTTCAGCATACTTCTGAGAAGGTTTAATATCTCTTCTAGGCCTATCTTTAGCAATAAAATATTGTAGCACCATTGGTGGTGAAGAGGAAATAGTATCACTCTGTATCTCCGGGTTAGACTGAGAAGTAGGTATAAACTCTGCTCCAATTTGTAATTCAACACGGGTGCTTGATTTTTGCTGATTTATGTCACTAAGGTCATCTGGGGGTGAAATACTAGATTCATAGGGATCCCAAAGCATGGTAGTTTTATCAAACACAACATCCCTACTAATTATAACCTTTCTGTTTTCTAGACACCAAAGCTTATAACCTTTAACACTAGGCTTATAACCCATAAATAAGCACTTGACAGATCTAGGTTCCAACTTTCCATTATCAATATGAGCATATGCAGGACATCCAAATATGCTCAAATCAGAATTACTAACAGGAGTACCAGACCATACCTCTTGTGGAGTCCTTTTATCAATCGCGATTGAGGGAGAACGGTTAATAAGAAGGCAAGTTGTGGAAAAAGCTTCAGCCCAAAAAGACTTGGATAAACCAGCATTAGAGATTATATAACACACCTTCTCCATTATAGTCCTATTCATTTATTCAGCCACACCATTGTGCGATGTAGTATGACGAACTGTCAAGTGCCTCACAATTCCTTCTGAATTGCATAAACCATTAAATCATTAGAACAGAAATCTAAACCATTATTGGTCCAAAGGCATTTTACCTACTTCCCTATCTATTTTTCAATCATAGTCTTCCACTCCTTAAAAGTAGGCAACACATCATTCTTTTGCTTTAGAAAGAATACCCAAACTTTTCTGGAATAGTCACCAATAATAGTCAATAAGTAATTAGCACCTCCTTTAGAAGGACTCTAGCAGGACACCAGAGATCAGAATGAATGTAATCAAGTGTGCCCTTTGTTGAGTGGATGCTTTTAGTGAATCTGACTCTCTTCTACTTCCCAAAAAAACAGTGCTTACAGAACTCCAATTTGGTAATACTCTACCCATCAAGAAGTCCTCTCCTGCTCAGTTCATCCATTCCATTTTCACTGACATGTCGAAGTTTAGCAACGTTACTTTCTGATAGAGAGGAGGTAGAAACAGTTGCATCACCTATAACAGTAGTGCTTTGCAGGACATATAAATTTGCAAACTCTCTCTATCCCTTCATCACAACAAGAGCACCTTTAGTAACCTTCAGGACTCCACCTTCACCAGTGTACCTATATCCATTCAAATCAAGGGTACTCAAGGAAATAAGATTTTTCTTCAGGTTTGGGACATACCACACATCACCAAGTGTCATCACAATCCCATCAGACATCTTAATCCTGATTATTCCAATACTATCTATCTTACAAGGTGTGTTATTTCCCATAAACATTGCACCTTACAAGGTGTTATATCCAAGTCCTTCCTCCTCAAATAATAAAACCATCTCCTTGAGTCTTCGACCCATTCAGAAGATATTTTATCTTTTCTTTAAAGAACAACACAACATAGACTTCATCAATCATCAAGGTATCACGACTATACAAAATCGTATCCTAAAGGTCGTGTATGATGTAGGAAGCGAACACAACAAAATCAACCCTAGATCTTCCTCATCGTACATAACCTCCAAAGTCTCTAAATCAGAGATGATTTTCTTAAATACAGATAGGTGATCCTCCAAGGAGCACCCTCAAACATGTGATAGGAATAAAGTCATTGCTTGAGATGCAACTTACTTGTTAGGCACTTCATCATACACAACGATTCCAGTTACAACCACAGCACAACGGCTATGGTCTCCTTCAAAACATCCTGTAGAATCTGATTAGATAAATGAAGGTAAATCTGAGATAGAGCCTTTCAATCCTTACATCGTTTGTCCTCATCCGTCCATGATGGGGGCATCTTCTAAAATACTAATTAAGCATCGTCAAAATCCTTCTGCGCAAGCACAGCCTATATCTTAACCTGTCATAACAAAAATCTAGTATTGTGATCCAACAACAGAAAATCATACTTCATGGTTGCCATCCTCGAGAAAATAATCAAACAGTCTCTGATACCAGTTTGTTAGGAATCCGGCAGAAATAAAGCAAACCACAAGTAGAATGAAAATAAGAATACACAGATTTACGTGAAAATCCTTACGGGATAAACCACGGGCAGAGGTAAAAGATGTTTCACTATAATGAAAGGAGATAAGTACAATATAGAGAATGAGTATTTTTTGGATACATAAAATAACCCAGTAAATGCACTATTATAATACGTGCATACAAATAAGTCTTTGGCCCTAAAACATAAAGGTTCATACCGTAGAACTTTCAAGGCCAAACCATCAAAATTCGGGTCACAACTCTAACACTCACATCACAAAACTCACCTAACACATACTCTCACTTGCTGGAAATAATAATAGACACACCCCATTCATATAATAGAGAGACATACTCTATTTTTAGCAGATTCTCCACCAAAAATACAACATATACACGCAACTCCATTCACACATAACACTACACACACAAAATTTTCTCCACATGCGCACAAATAGAGAAAAAAAGGAAAACAGAGAAAAGAATACAAACAAAAAATGCATAGAAATACTGAGGATTTAGTAGGAAAACCAGTAGAGAAAACACAGTGAGAAAAAAGGGAGAAATAGAAGAAAAATCATAAATTAAGTGAGAGAGACATGAGGGAGAATAAGAAAATAAGGATTAACCGAGAGGAAAAGTCAGTGAGAAAATAAAGGGAATTGAGGGAGAGATTGAATGAGAAAGAGAGAGAAAGAGGCAAAAAAATGGAAGCTCACTGTTTCAGCGATCTCTCACTGAAAATGCCAGTGAACCAGCTGCGATTTCGATCGAACGGTCATAAAAAATAGTCGACCAAACAACCCCTCTATTTTTAACTTCATCCTTACCTTGTTGGAGAACATAATAGTTGTTTCGTTCGATTATCGGGTTGGATCTGCATTGAGTTCGGAGGATCGAGGTTTTGAGTTCAAGTTTGAGTTTAATTCGTTGCTCTAGTCGAATAATTTGAAATCAAAATAAAATTGAGGTCCTGTTCTTTAACTGTATTCTTATTTTATTTTATTTTAATGTAGTGTGTTGATATTATAATTGTGTGACTCGTATGGTTGATGATATGTTTTGAAGTGTATTTGAGTTTTTATAATTATCGTGGCTTGAGTGGTCGATTTTAAATCAAATTTGAGTAATCGTGTGATTGAGAATGAAGTTGGGATGGAAATAAAAAACTGAAAAGAGTAAATATGATTTGTTTTGATTCATTGATATTGGTTTAATTCGGTTTAAACATGGATGTTGTTGAACACGCTAGTATCATAATTAGGTCATCAACTAGGTAGGCAAACAATAGGTTGGTTATGCAAATTTAGGAATTGTGGATTGTTCAATATCGAATGTTTTTTAATGATTTTCGTTTTATCACATTTGAACCAGTTGTACTCATTTGGTCGGGGAATGCCCCGAGGATATTTGTATTAATTTATTCAAGGAATGCCACGAGAAAGTTGTACTTGAAGCTGGCGCGTGATCAAGTCCAAGACGTCAGGTGGAGCATATTCTAGGAATAGTTTAGAATAGGATATACATTTTCGCATTTTTTTATTTTTGGTACTGTATAGTTTGGACTGGACATTATTTTTTAATTTTTGATTTTTTTGGTTGTTTTGTTTGCTTGTTATGTGTTTTGTTTGTTTATACACTTCGTAGCATCATACTAGCCGATATACTCTACAGAGTGACCATGGTCAAACCACAGGATCGAGGGATGTCCAACGCCTTTCCCTTGGTCAAAAGAATTCTTTTACTAGAATCTCTGTTCGCGGATCAGTTTTAAAGTCAAATCGTTTTGGAAAAGAATTTCCAAAAGTGACTTGGCACACCCGGCCTATGCCAGGTGGTGACTCTTAATTTAATTGAGAAATAATTTTTTTTTGAAACAAATTATTTTCTTTTGTCACTTAATAGTAAAACCCTTTTCAAACTTAAAATCTAATCTTTTTGGTAAAAAAAAAGGGTGTGTGATAGCTCTGGCGACTCTGCTGGGGAACTTTTTTAGAATTCGAGCTTATTTACGGAGTTATATCGGCTTAATTTGACATTATGGGTGTATAGACGTTGTTTGTGTTATTGTTTGTATTTGTTTTGTCATTGTTGAGTGCCTACTTGCTACATATTTACCATTTTTTCTCTTATGTGTTACTGCTTTATATCTAGCATCATTTGCATAACCCAAGTCAATTTCTTCTGCAACAAGTTCTGTAGTACACAATGTGTACACAACCTCTAGTGGAGGCACTTTTATTTTAGGATGGAGAGCCGTCGGCTAGTATGGAGTGGATGGAAAGCTATCGTAGCTACTATCGACTGTACGCTCCCTCAAACGGCCTTGTTAGTAAACTTCAGGGTAGGTCGGCCTTTAGGTCATATTTATCTGCATCATATTCATTCCTAGCGGGGCTCACTTGGTCCTTTGTAGGAGACTCTCCCCTAAAGCATCCTACGTTCTAATTATTGCATCTTTGAGGGTAATAGGGTCATTTAGCAGACTGATTCGGGGAAAGCCTGTGCTAGAATTAAAAAAAAGTGTGTACGCAATGAAAATTTTGAAAAAAAGAAAGTGAGTCAAAGAAAAGTTCCATAGTTTTTTAGAGTTCTTTATGGCTTTTGTTCTTCATAATTCAAAAATTCAAAAAGATTTTTACCTATTATATGCATGTCTCAAAAAATAAAAAACATCAAAAAGATTTTCCTTTTGTTCTTTATCATGCATTCATAATTCAAAAATTCCAAAAAGATTTCTCCAATAGGAGCTTTTTATAAAAGGAAGATTCAAAAAAATGGGAGAAGTTTTGTGCATTTCTTATCACGAAAATACCAAAAAAATATTTTTTCTGTTGTAGTTGTTGGTGTCAATTTATGTGAAGTGTCCAAAATTAAAAACCAAAAAAAAAATGATTTTGTTGAAGTTCTTCATCTTATGTTTGTAGGCGTGTCTCTCCAGTCAAGGTTCAGTCTATTGTTTAATCTTTAATTTTCCAATCTGAACGAACTACGCATACCTGATTCTTGTCCTTCGGGGCTGGATACGTAGGCAACCCTTGATGGGTCCGGTAATCTTTTATTTTGGTCACTATCCTAGTCCTAGCCTAGTGTCTTTCTCTTTTTAGTCTAGTCTAGTATCGTTGGTTAATCTTGGCCAAGTTGGCTGGTCGCACTTTGTGGTGCCATTTGTTTTAATTTGAGTTGTAAATTGGTTTGTCCCTTATGATAACCTATCCATGTCAAGATCCCGAGGGTCAGGAGTTCTTACCCATTTGTGAAAATACTAAATCGCAAGTCCTGCGTGTTTTTACAGGATGGATCCGTCTCCAAGGTCTAGAGTGGTGTGGTTTCTAAAGTGCCCAAACAGTTAATCAAGTGGTGGGGCATGTTTAACTACTCCGAAAAGTATGAGTTAACAAAGAAGCTGGGCACTCTTTCTCTCTCGTCCATCCCACCCCGTTCAGAGGATCCAACTTATTTGTTTGTTAGGTTTGGGCGTTGTGAAATGACGCCTATCCTGGCAGAAATATTCGGTTTATTTAAATTACCTTAAATTAAAAAGATAATGATTCGAGCGCATTGTCATTCCCCCATGAGGTTTCTCCACGGTTATGGATTGAAAGTTAATAACCATCTAGGATGCCATAACCAATCTTGGGTCTCTTTCGATTACTTTTATGCACGGTTTGGCCCCCTAGATGGTTTCGATTATTTTTGGGATGAGTTTTATACAACTAAAAAGAATTGGGATTAACTTCGTCTTGAGGTCTTCACCTTTGCTTTGTTAGGAACTTTAGTATTCTCCCTTGAAGAAAGATGTTTTAATACTCATTTGCAATCTCTAGGGGGTATACTATTTTTTGAGTGAAGCAACCTATTATTGCAACTATGGATAATTGAGAATTTGCACGCCCCTTCTTTGATCAAATCAGATGTGGTTAACCGTTGTTTGCCCAATCGAGTGTAAACTATGGAACATAGAATGCACTTCGCTAAATTCTTATTTCCTGTAGGAGTCGATGCTTGGGTTGAATTTGTCGAATCAAGAACAGATGACAATATCTAGTGGACCTATCTAGGGTTTCGGCCAAAAATAATCTTGGTTGAATCTAGCATGCAACTCCTTCTAGTTTTGTTAGGGCTTGATTGTACCCAATCATACACTCTCTTTGGGGTAATACGCCAGTGAGGTGGATTGCAAGATGTTTCGCTGATAATGGACCGTCAACAGGATATTGAGTACTTTAGGGACCATGCTAGGGGTGGGATTAAATATGAGCAGTTCTAGATAATGCAACCTGGGAAGGCGTGGATACTCTCAGAGTAGGTTTAGATATTGCAGGATACACTCAAAGATATACAATATGGATACAATCCATTCCTTGGGGTATCAGTAGATCATTAGCAGCGCAACTTAGAGGTAGAATATGGTAAGCTGGCATAGTTGATAACCATGAGGGTGAATATTGGGGGCCAAAGTGGAGTTGCTAAGAGTTCAGTTATCAGGTTTTTTCACAACTGTGAAAGGTATCAGAAAAGTCTTTTCATGTGTACTCCCAAGGAGGCAGGAACACGTGCCAGAAGCTTTCTCCCGAATATCAAAGTGTCATTGCAGGATATGATGTAAAATTTGACTGGGAAAGCGAGAACTTCACAGACAAGTCCACCTCAGCCAGGCCATCACACAGCACATCAATTTGAAGGGACACTTTCTATCGTTTATTTATTTAGTTTGAGTCCGTTGTTTTTCTGTTAATGCATTATTGTGTCTTTTTTAAGTCAGTGTCAAGTTTATTTTAACGTTAGAGTCTTATAAGGAATGTTAGGTATGTTGTCTTGTGGATCTAGAGCGTTGTTCAATCTTTGTTGATTATTATTAAGATTGTCTTAAATTTAGAGTCTGTTTTAGTTGTTTCTTTCTTTAAATGTAATAATGTTGCGTTGTGCTTTCTTTTGTTTGTTTTTCATAAAAAAAATCATCAACGTTGTGCATACTTTTTGAACTACGCAAGATCTGATTCATGTACAACATGATACGTAGGCAACCTTCTTTTGGGTTCAATCTAATCATTTTGTTTCTTTATTTTTCCTCAATTTTCCACTTTTAATGAAAAGAAAAATCCATAAAGGATGATAAAAAGAAATAAAGAATGGTGAGAGAAGAAAAGAGAAAGAAAGAATAGTGAGAGAAGAAAAGGAAAGAAAAGAGATTGATGCAAAAAGAGAAAAGCGAGAGCAAAAAGAAAAAAAGAACGAGGCATAATGGGAGAGGAACAAATAAATGAGTATAAAAGGGACAAATCAGGATGATGTTAAAATGGCCTCATTACCCTCAAAGGCTGGTAGAAATGCGCATGAATCCAGGATAAATATACAATGTGATTTCCATGTTTGTTGTGTGACCTAATCCTAACGGGTTTTGTCTTTAATGAGCATGTTCTTTCAGATAAAAATGGTTGATTTTTAGCACTCTGGCTAGTCATCCTTACTTCCCTAGATTAAAAGAAAAGTTTGCTATGGCTAACAGGGAGATAAAAAATTCACTCGTTGACCCAGAGAAGAGGGATAAAAATGCAATGATGAGATATTGAGACTCAGACAATAATTGACAGATCTGCATTGAGTATGGACTAGTGGTATGCCTCCTCCTCCATTCGCTGAAGATCTTAGGAATATCTCCAATTGTCCGTCGCTCTCCCAAGCACAATTTTTTGCTCCCACTGAGTCACCCGAGCACGTACCAAGATTCACTCCATATCAATATTATCCTGGCAATTTTAGTGTGCCCTTGGCAGTTCCCCGGCCAAGGCCTACTGCTCAGCCAGCACCAGCTGCAGCACCTGTATTCGTGGATCCATCACCATCTGAAGCTCCTACTTATGATGTGAGTCCAATAATTATACTTCCCCATTCTGCCAGTGAACCAGTGTTTAAAATGCCAGAGGATCAACAACATGCTCCGGAGCCTACCTTGAAGATAACTAATATTGTTACAATTCGCCTCTTGCCTTTAACTTTGACACAGAGAAGCCTGTTGCAGCCGAAGGACAGGAACACATATCACAAAAATAGAAGATTTTGGAACAAGCCTTGAGAAACCTATAGGGTCTCGGGGGTTATAAGAGTGTTTCCTGAAAGATCTATGCATGTTTCAAGGCGTTAACCTTCCTCTTGGCTTTAAGATGCCAAAGTTTTAGAAGTATAATAGACACGGTGATCCTGTTGTGCATTTGAGACGTTATTGTAACTAACTGAGGGGTGCATGAGGAAAAGAAGAGTTACTCATGGCTTACTTTGGTGAAAGTCTTTCCGATTTAGATTCGGAATGGTTAGTTGGTCAAGATATCGACAAGTGGAATTGCTAGGATAGCCTAGCTAACAAATCATGCAATAATTTCAGTATAATGTGGAGTTGATTCCCTACGAGAAGTCCCTGGCTAATATGAAGAAGAAAAATATTGATATATTTAAGGAGTATGCGATAAGGTGGCGTGAACAGGCCGCCAGGGTAAAGCCTTTGATAAAGGAGAACAAATTGGTAGAGGTCTTCATTCAGGCACAAGATGAGACCTATTTTCAACACTTACTTCCTGCGATGGGTAAGCCGTTTGTCGAAGTCCTTAAGATGGGAGAAATGATAGAAGAGGGAATTAACACAGGACGAATTATGAGCTTTGCCGCATTCAAGGAAACCACCCAAGCAATTCTGAGTGGTTCTAGAAATTTTGGATGGAAGAAGGAGGATATACAACTATTGTAATTATCCCCAATCTCAAGCCAAAGTCTATTTTCAAGCTCCATATATTTCCCCCATCATTACTACCCTACACAAAATCTATCGTATCCCAATACACCACCCCCATACCCAATATATAGCATACAACCATATGTTCAAACCTCTTCCCACCTACAATGGTGTGCGTCAACCCCTCATAATCGTCCTTCAGCTCCACAAAATTACCAAAACCTTTCCAAATCTGGTTTTTGACCTAGGCCTGAGTTCAAGAAAGAGAAGGAAATCAAGAATGATTTCACATCCATTGGGGAGTCATATACTAGTTTTTTCAGAGGCTGGGAAATATAAAGGTATTGATCCCAATCAAAGGAAAGATTCTGAATCCACTTCCAAAGAACCTTAATTATTCTATAAGATGTGCATATTGTTCTGATATGTCGATGCATGATACAGAAAGATGTTGGTATTTGAATAGATCAATTTAAGATCTAATCGACTCAAATCATATTATGATATAGGCCCCGGAGGTTCCAAACATCAACCAAAATTCATTGTCGGCCCATGCTGAAATAAACATGTTAGAGTTGATATACGAAGGTAAAAAGTCCATAGTGTCTCGAAAGCCAATCGTTAGGAACCAAACTAATGAGGAGAAGTCAGTGAATATTATAGATTCAATGAAGGCAATGGCTTTGATCCCATAAAAGACGATAAAAGAGGAAACTCAAGAAACTAAGAAGAAACCTATGCTAACTGTTAATAGAGTGGAAAAAATTATTGGTCCGAGTTAAGGTAAGACTAAGTTTGTGGTATTGGGAGCTCAAAGCAAGCCTATTTTGATTGTGAAAGGGGTACTTGCGTCTCCCATTATCATTAAGCCAGTGACACAACTCCCGTTGATCGACCCCAAAAAAGTCCTTTTGAATTATAAGCAGACTGTGATGACTTATCAAGGGAAGAAAATTGTGGATGAGGTGAATAAAGTTGGGATTTTGACTTATTCAGGAAGGTGTTTTGTTCCAGAAGGTTTAAGGAAGTCTAAACCAGTGGTGAATAGCCAGTCGACTCTCAAAAAACCCATCACTGAGGAAGAAGTCAAAGATTTTTTGAAAAAAATAAAATTGCCTGAATACTCAATCATAGATCTGTTTAGGAAGACTCCAGCTCAAATCTCCCTTCTTTCTTTAATTTTGCATTCTGATAAACATTGTAATGCTATGCTGAAGGTGTTGAATAAAGCTTATGTGACTAGAGAAGTTACAGTGAATTAGTTGGAGAAAATTGTTGGAGAGATCTTTGAGGTAAACAGGATTAGCTTTTTGGATGATGAATTGCCTGTGGAAGGTACGAGGCATAATCAGGGCCTTTACATTACTGTGAAGTGTGAATACTTCTATGTCACTCATGTCATGATTGATGTAGGTTCGGGTGCAAATATTTGTCCTCTGTCTACTTTGCAAAAGTTGAATATCAGTACCAAGAGGATTCGAATTTTCCATTGAGTTTCAAGTGTTGAATATTGACGCCTCTTACAATTTGTTGTTGGGAAGACCATGGATTCATAAGGCTGGAGCCATTGCATCGACGTTACACCAGATGATCAAGTTTAAACACAACAAACAGGAGGTGATAATTCATGGTGAAGGGAATTTGGCCATCTATAAAGACTCACCCATGTCTTTTGTAGAGGCAAATAATGTAGAGGTGACATTAGTTTATCAATATTTTGATGCAGTATTTATGGATCATATTTGTGAAGGACATGTTTTTGCCAGGGCCACCGTTTTCTCCTTCTTTTGTTATAATGGTTAATGAGATGTTGAAATACGGCTTTGAGATAGGAAAGGGTTTAGGAGTATTTTTTCAATGTATAGCTCTTCCAATATATCTAAGTGAGAACCTGGGTAGTTTTGGTTTAAGGTTCAAACACACAGTTGAAGATTGGAAAAATTCCAAGAAGCGAAAGAAGGAAACATGGTCATTCCCCCGCCCAGTTCCACTACTCAGTGAGTCATTTGTCAAAAACAGTCTTATCAAGCCCATACAAGAGGTGGAAGCTGAGCTAGTTGATGATTTCAAGAACCTGTTCATTGAATCTAATATGGTTGAAGTGGGAGAAGGTACCAGTAATGAAGATGTATAGTTCATAGAACTTGATTTCCAGCTCAGCAATTGGTAAATCACTCCTTTCCCGATCAGGAGGGAGTTTTGATAGCTTGTTTTGTTTATCTTTCTTTTATTCGAGTTATTTCAAGATTGTAATTCAGGATCTATTTTGTTTATATTTTTGTTAACGCTTACGTCTAAACACTCCTATATTTTCTGATAATAAAATGCAATGTCCTTTTATTTTGTCTCTAATATATTTCATTTACCTTTTCTTTATACAGTTCTCTTTTTGCTGATTTTAGTGATATGACATACATCCAGAATTTTCAGCCTGATCTTAAAATCCAATCTAATCAAGATAGAATAAGGCAAGAGGTAGAATATGATGAATAAGAGGCATTGTAAGAAATAAGCAAAGAGTTACAATAATTTGAAGCCAAGTCGAATCCTAATTTGAGTGAAACTGAGTCAATTAATCTTGGAGATTAGGAAGAGGTTAAGAAAACTAAAATGAGTGTACATGTTTTGCCTCAATTAAAAGAAGGGACGAAACAAGCATTAATTGATTATAAATAAGTTTTTGCATGGTCCTATGATGATATGTCGGGTTTAAGCACTGAGTTAGTGGTCCATAAGTTGCCGAGTGACCCTATGATCCCCCTGTCAAACAGAAGTTGAGAAAATTCAAAATCGATGAAAGCATGAAAATTAAGAAGGAAATCATGAAACGGATCAAAGCCAAGGTCATTCGAGTTGCTCATTATCCTAATTGGTTATCCAATGTTATTCCTGTCCTAAAGAAAGATGGCAAGGTTTGAGTGTGTGTCGATTATCGTGATTTAAGCCGGGCAAGCCTGAAAGATGATTTTGCAACACCAAACTTTCATATTCTGTTAAATAATTATGGTAAACAAAAGGTTGCTTCTTTTGTGGATTGTTATGTTGGGTACCACCAAATAGTTATGGATGCTGATGATGCGGAGAAGACATCTTTCCTTACGCCGTGGGGGGCTTATTGTTATCAAGTGACGCCGTTCGGTGTAAATAATGTTGGAGAAACATACATGAGGGCCATGAACACTATATTTTATCATATGATCCATAAGGAAATTGAAGTCTATGTAGATAATGTGATCATTAAGTCCAAAAGTCAAGTTGATCATGTTAAAGATCCAAGGACGTTCTTTGAGAGGCTTTGCAGGTATAATCCCAAACTCAATCCGGCAAAATATGTATTTAAAGTTCCATCTGATCAGTTGTTGGGGTTCATGGTCAGTCGTCGAGGTATTGAATTGGATTGTTCAAAGATCAAGGCTATTTAGGATTTGCTGCCACCTAAGATTAGAACAAAGGTGATGAGTTTGCTCGGTAGGTTGAACTACATCAGTAGATTTATTGCTTATCTCATAGCCACTTGTGAGCCCATTTTCAAGTTGCTGAAGAAGAGTACCGCTATTGAATGGATAGAGAATTTCAGGAGGCGTTCGACAAAATCAAAAGATATATGTCGAATCCGCTTGTGTTGGTACCACCTGAGCCTAGTAGGCCCTTGATTTTGTACTTATCATTTATGGATAATTCCTTCCATTGTGTGTTGGGTCAACATGATATCACGGGAAAAAAAGAGCAAGCCATATATTATCTTAGCAAGAAGTTTATGATGTATGAAGCCAAGTTCACTCTTCTTGAAAGAATGTGTTGCACCCTAATTTGGGTAGCACAAAATTTGAAGCATTATCTTTTATCCCACACTACTTACCTTATCTCCCGCACGGATTCTTTGATGTATATCTTTCAAAAGCCTATACCAACAGGTCGACTTGTAAAATGACAAATATTGCTTACTGAGTTCGACATTGTGTATGTGACTTAAACCGCCATAAAAGCTCAAGTGTTGGTAGATCATCTTACCGAGAACCCTATTAATGAGGTGTATAAGCCGTTGAAGACATATTTTCCTAATGAAGAAGTGTTGAGCATTGATGATGTCACTATGGATGCTGATGCAAGCTGGAAGTTGTTCTTTGATGAAACTGGGAACATTAAAGGAGTTAGAATAGGTGCAGATCTTATATCTGCATTGGGGAAACATTTTTTGATAACTGAACAACTTCGATTTTATTGTACCAACAACATGGAAGAATATTTTCACACCCCTTTTTAACAAAAAAGATTCATTTTAAGTTCAAAAGGGTTTTTTATTATTAGTGACAAAATGATTGAAAATTTGTTTCGAAAAAGGATTATTTACTTCTTTTATTTAGAGCCTCCACTTGACATAATTCGGTGTGCAAAGTCAACTTTGAAAGATCCTTTTCAAAATGATTTGACTATTTAAAACTGGTTTGCAGACAGAGATTCCGACTAAGGAATTCTGTTGACTGAGGAGAAGGTGTTAGGCACCCCTCAGTCCCGTGGTTTGACCACGGTCGCTTGGTGGATCATATCGGCTAGTATGAAATTATGAATGTATAACCACAAAACACATAAAACAACCAAACCAAACAAATGAAAATCCAAAAGTTAATGTCCAACCCAACTATTTCAAACCCAAAATAGAAGGAACTGAAATGTAAACCTACACAAATTCTAAATTACGCTTCACCCGGTGCCTTGGATTTTGATCACGAATATCTTCCGCCAACATAATACTTCGGGCCATTCACCAGTGAATAAATATATATGAGCTTTGGGGCATTCCCCGGTTAAATAAATACATTTAATGAAATGCGATAAAAATGAAAAAAATTACTCAATACAAATATTTACACATTCGATGATTAGAATCCTATGAGTTGCCTACCCCAAAACTTAGAATTTGCCTATCGATGACCAACCTAAGACACGATACTAATAAGTTCGATGAAATTAACATAATCAATAAATCAAAATTTAACCAAAATCATTTTACTAATCTTTCAATTCCCACCCCAAATTACTTTTTGATACAAACCCAAATTCATATTATCATCACATTTATGCCATTGAGATCAATTATTCAAAACCAAACAACATCAAACATCACCCAAATCAATCCAAACAAATAGGACAGAGAGATTGAATCACATCCACAATCACATCAAAATTAAAATAAAGGGAGAAAGGGGAGAATTGAACCTTAAATGAAGCTTTCAAATTCAAATATATTTGAATGAATAGAAGAAATTTGCATTTCGAATCCTTGAATTGAACCTCGAACAGACCCTAACAATGAAATCAGTCCAACTTGGTATGTCCCAACATTGTTTTTCGCCAACACCAATCGATAATTGCGCGAGAGAGGCGAAACCCGCGCCTACGTTGCAATCTGGTCACCGGTCGGTGATAATCTCGGTAACTCGAGAATCTCTCTCTTATTTCTCATTGTTTTGCTCCCTTTCTCTTGATTTCTCTTTGCTTCTTTTCTCTTCTCTTGCCTGTTTATCAACCCATGTGTGTGATATGTTGTTTGCTGCTTATTCCCTTTCGATGTGTGTGTGAGAGTGTCCTATCGTAAATTATTTATGAAAAAAGAGTATGTTTTTGTGTTTTTGCTCTCTGTTTTCTTCTCTGTGAGTGGACTTTAAACAAATACAAATGAAATCCTCCCAGATGTATGTAATAGTATGACCAGTGTGTGTGAATTTCTTTTGAGAGTGAAGAAAAAAAATGAAGGTGTGTCTCTTGTGTGCTCTCTTTATATTTCTTATGGAGAGATGGTCCCTCCTCTGTTACTGTGTGCATGTATATATCAATGGAAGGTGAGGTGTATGTTAGAGTAAGATTCCTCATGGGCCCTCTTTTTTTGGAATATCATTCTGTTGTGGGTGAGGCAAAGAAAGATGTGACATGGTGGGGTGGGGTCACATAGTTATAGGGGTGTAGGGTGGTAAGGTGTCTGCTTTTAATTGGAGAGGTTGTTAGGATGGGATTAAAACAAGGTAAAATTTGTTAAGAGTTATTATTTTATCATTTTATGGAGGGATAATTACATGATTGAGGGTGCACGATAGGATAAGGTAAAGATGAGTAGAAGTGATAGCGGGAAGGGACAAAATTAGGTGTCTACATTATGCCCCCTTTGAATGTAAACACAAAGTGTTTTCATACAAAGAAGTAGATAACGAGACAAAATTTTGTCCCTACCATTATTCAAAGGAAGAAGGACAACCGAGTTGGAGAGTCGAGTGAGGTCCCTTTGAGGTTTCGGTCTGTGACTCTGTCATTACATCAAAAATAAAAATTACAAGTTAAAAACATAAACGAAATTACAAAAATCCTATCTATGCAGCTTCTTTGACTCTTGACTTGTCATTTCATCAGCTTGTTCTTCAGGCGGGCTCCTGACTTGCAATTTCTTCAACTTGTTACTTGGTTTTCAATTTCTTCACCTTGTTCTTCAGGCAAGTTCCTGACTTACTATTTTTCAATTTGTTGACTTTCAATTCTTCGCCTTGTTACTTGACTTTCAACTTTTCACCTTGTTGCTTGACTTTCAACTTTTTCACTATGTTGCTTGACTTTTCATTTATTCGTCCTGTTTTTTAGGCGGGCTCCTAAAATCAAATCAAAATTAGAAAGAAAATTATCCCAAATAAAAATTATTATAAAGAGAAATCTCGTTTGCCAGAAAAGAAAAGTTCCAAAAATAGAAATTAAATTTTTGCCCCAATTTATCATTAGAACACTTTTGGGAAAGTCACATCATACCTACTTGCATGTTGTAATGATAAATCAAGACTCTAACCAAGAAATCCATCTCTTGAGAGTAAAATTGAATGACCAAGACTACAAAGTGTGTCTTATAAGAATTAAAGTAATGAATTTTGACTAGAAAGTGTGTCTTCTAGAGATACTAATTTAAGTTAAAAAGTGTGCCACCTGACAAATGAAAGCTAGCAAGGAAGCGTGTCTCCCAAGGGTTAAGTGCAATCACTTGACTAGAAAGTGAATTTTTTAGAAATCAAGGGGTCTGACTCGACTAGGAGGTACATCTACTAGGAATCAAGGGGACTGACTCAACCAGGAAGTACATCTACTAGGAATCAAGGGGACTGACTCAACTAGGAAGTACATCTACTAGGAATCATGGGGACTGACTCAACTAGGAAGTACCTCTACTAGGAATCAAAACTTAAGTTAGAAAGTGCATTACCTAAAAAGCAAAATTTGAATTACCCAATTAAGAAAGTGTGTCTCTTTACCAATGTTGCTTGAATTATCAAAACAAGAAAGTGCGTCTCCTTACCAATGCCGCTTGAATTACCAAAATAAGAAAGTGCGTCTTCTTATAAATGCCGCTTGAATTACCCAAACAAGGAAGTGTGCCTCCTTACAAATGTTATTTGAATTAACCAAACAAGGAAGTGCGAGTTCTTACAAATGTTGCTTGAAATAACTAACAAGGAAGTGTATCTCCTTACAAATGTTGCTTGAATTACCAATGTCGCATGAACTGCCCAAACAAGGAAGTGTGTCTCCTTACAAATGCCACTTGAATTAACCAAACATGAAAGTGTGTGTCCTTACAAATGCTACTTGAATTACCCAAACAAGGAAGTGCGTCTCCTTACAAATGTTGCTTAAATTACCTAACATGAAAGTGTGTCTCCTTACAAATAATGCTTGAATTACCCAAACAAGGAAGTGCATCTCCTTACAAATGCTGCTTGAATTACCCATCATGGAAGTGCGTTGTGTCTCCTTACAAATAATGCTTGAATTACCCAAACAAGGAAGTGCATCTCCTTACAAATGCTGCTTGAATTACCCATCATGGAAGTGCGTCTCCTTACAAATAATTCTTGAATTAACCAAACAAAGAAGTGTATCTCCTTACAAATGTTTCATGAATTAACCAAACAAGGAAGTGTATCTCCTTAAAAATGTTTCTTAAAATTTTCAAGGAAATGCATCTCCTTACAAATATTACTTAAATTATCCATACAAGGAACTGTATCTCCTTACAAATGCCACCTAAATTTTGCAAGAAAATCTGTCTACTTGAGAAGGAAGTGTGCCTCCTAGAGATCTTGAAATATGAGTTTTACCATGATTTTAATTTCCAAAGCCGTGCAGAAACATTGCCTCTTGCATTTGAAGAAATGAGGAATTATGGCCTTTGATGTTTAGGCTCTGAAATCCTTGATCTGAATGCAACATATGTTCCCATTTCATACAAAGAAAACTTGTGAGTTTAAAACATGGTGGTTGGTTTGTGGCTTTAGCTTACGCGGCAATCGCTCTTGCCCCGGTCACATTTAACCTTGCTTCTAACCATTAGCATATGTCATTGACTTACTGCATCATTGACCTAAACTCAGATTATTAAGAGTGACTCTGAAAAAAACACAGTATCTCTGCTCTTTCATGTTTCTCAAATAAACCCTTTAAACCTTGGTATTTTCACGAGTCCCCTGACTGGTCTGTTGATAAAATTTTGTATGTCTTATTTCAGCTCACAATCATAGATGGTACAAGTACACAGAGACATAGACAATTAAGATCACACACATGGCATGCGAATGTTGTAAAGGGGGTTCAATTTTTCTACCCGCTCGAGACAAAGATGAAGTATTCACATTTTTTTCAAAGTCAATTTTCAGAGCCATAGAAAGAGGGAAAGTTTCATCACGAGGTTGCTCATGCCATGCAATCGAATTTTGCAAAATTTTTGGACAAAGGGGGTTGTTTTCTTTTGTCTCTGCATCCGCACCACACTATTTTCATGTGCTGGCCCTTTTATCTTGCTTTGCACAATTGAAAAAGCTGGTAGGCAATTTTATAATCTTTTCTTACTTGTTTTGACATGGTCTTGACTCAAAGACAAGAAAAGAAAAAAGAATGACAATTTTTTTATATATGGATAACTAACTCAAGAAAGATAAAACAAAATAAAGATAAGAAAGAAAAGACAATGAATGTCCCCTTTTAAAACAAAAAAACGAAAAATTCATCTAAAATGACAGTCAACTCTAATGAATATGTCATACATTTTGGACTAAGCAGCTTGATCTTTTCATCAAAACTTCCTACCAATTGTTGTTAATTTAATGGCCCTGAAACTGAATTGCTTTCTTAGGTTGAAACTGAGTTGCTTTCTTAGGTCAATTGTATTTAGACCTCATTCGACTAGTGGCGCCTTGAAGGGTTTTCGCTAACAAGCCTCTTCCTTTCTCTCAACTTACCATTGCCTTTATGTCCGTAAGGGTTTTTCACCAATAAGACTCTCTTATTTTCATTTCTTTCAACTCAAAGTCGTCTTATGGTGCCTGTGAGGGTTTTCACCAACAAGACTCTCTCATTTTTCTTTCTCTCAACTTACCATCATCTTACGATGCCCGTGAGGATTTTCACCAATAAGACTCTCTCATTTTTATTTATCACCCGATTCTTATTGCTGAGGTAGACAAGTAGTTCCCAAAGTGCGTTATCACATTCATTGCATGCTTAGTCTTAACATTCTCAAAGATTGATCTGAAGGTCTTTCTTTGGTTGTAGCTTGGCTTGTGGATAAGGTTAGAAGAAAAGGATGACATGAGGCCCAAACGACACTTGAAGTGGGGTGGGACTTACAACTTTTGGAATCGACTCAAACAATGAGGATTAAATCATGCCCCAGTTTCTTTTGACTGGGTGACTCTAAATTATTTATTTGGTTGGACCAAGCCCAGAGTAGGAAAACCTACGTATCTCACCCCCGAAAGAGGAAAATCAGGTCAAATGTAATTCCGGAAGCTTGTTCTTTGTCTTGATTCTGATTTCTTTCTCTTTTTTTTTTTCTTTTATTGACTTTTGTTTTTGGGATTTTTCTGACTCTATTTTTTTGACACTTTTTCTTTTCCTTCTTTTTGACACATTTTTTTAAAACTTTTTTGACTCTATTCTTTTGAGCTTTGTTGACAGTATCTTGATTTTAAAAGAGAGATATGAAAGAAAATAAAACTAAAGCTCAAATGGGGTAAACAAAAGATGACACAATATTTAGGTAGTAGAATGAAATGTATTCTTCATATCAATCCTTGAAAATGCAAGTATTGTTAGGGTTTTTGCCCTAATTTTCTTACTATATTTAAGTTTTACTTTTTCTTAGAAGGAAAATAAAAGTTACCATAATACCTTTTACTTTTCTGAAAGAAAAATATAATTCTTTTCCATATTTCGCTAACCTCTTTCTTGAAGTAAAGGTTTTGGACATCTATAAATAGAAGACCCCCATCTCATACCATAACATAATAGCATCCATAATGTATTCTTTAAAGTGTCTTTGTTTAGGGGAGATTTTCTCTCTAATAGCTTTATGTTTTCTTTTATATTAGGTTTATATGTAGGCCAATTGGCCAAACTATATAATCATCATGTTTTTAGTATGTTTTTCTTTTCGTCTGATTTATCGTCTCAATAGTTTACAACTAATAGCTTCCACATGACGCCTTCTCAATTTCGAACCCAATAAGTGGTATCACAGCTCACGGTTCAATGGTTCAATGGTGTGGTGAGATAAGATTAAACAGGTTCAAAGCGGTTTCAAAATTAAGCTGTAACAATTTGGATGATAATGAAGATTTTTGTCAAACTACATGTGGAGAAAAAAATTCAATCAAAATTTCAACAATCCTGCTGCTTATCCATCTTTAAAACCAAAATCAATTTTCAACCCATACTTGCTTATACACTTGGGCTCCTTTCAAATCATGCATTTATTTTTAACGCATGAGCTCCACTCTTAACCTGTGCTCACTTTCAATGCACAAGGCTTCACTTTCAATCTTATCAACCCGTGCTTCTATTTTTAATGCATAGGGCTCCAATTTTAGCCCATATTAATTTTTAATCATGGTAAGTAGCATTGATATATGAAGAACGAAGAACATGCACAAGAAGAAGGTGGATCAAGTGAATAAAATCAAGCCAAAAAGGGGAGATTTGTTAGAATTTTTTCCCTGATTTTCTTACTATATTTAAGTTTTACTTTTTCTTAAAAGGAAAATAAAAGTTATCCTAATTACTTTTACTTTTCCTGAAAGAAAAAAAATATAATTCTTTTCCATATTTGGCTAACCTCTTTCTTGGAGGAAAGGTTTTGGACATCTATAAATAGAAGACCCCCTTCTCATACCATAACATAATAGCATCCACAATGTAGTCTTTAAAGTGTCTTTGTTTAGGGGGAGATTTTCTCTCTAATAGTTTTATGTTTTCTTTTATATGTAGTCCAATTGGCCAGACTATATAATCATCATGTTTTTAGTATGTTTTTCTTTTCGTATGATTTATCGTCTCAATAGTTTTCAACTAATAGCTTTCGCATGACGCCCTCTCGATTTTGAACCCAACAAGTACATGTCATGCAATATGATGGTGAAAGATGAAGATCATTTGGGACATTTTTTACAGCACTAACTTTAATTGAGACTGCGCGTCACTACTTCTTCTGCAAACTTCACACTTGTTGTACATTCCTTATGCTTCTGTGGAACTAATTTTTCTATTCATTTTGATGTAGGATCACACATCCACTATTTGACCTAATTGAGACATGTCTTTCAATTGATGGCCGAGTTATTCTTGTGATTCCTAAAATAATTTCCTTAATTTTCGGAAAAGGCTTCAACTTGTCACCAAATGTCTCAGCACTCTATCTATTTTCTCAAATATTTTTTCCAACCTTAGCCCTCTGATTCCATGTTTCATGGTTAAATTGGATTTTAAGATCTGACGAAAATTCCACAAGCATGTCATATCACTAGAGTCAACCTAAAATGTACTGTATAAAGAAAACAAATAAACAACACAAATAACGGGAAAGGGACACTTCATTTAGTTAAAAATAAAAATAGAAGGGTTTGAACACAAACGACCAAAGGAAAAAAAGATAGATCCCAAAATATAACCCTGAAATACTTCGGAAAACAGAAAACAAAACAAAACAAACTACCAGACCTCTTCCTAGTAGGGAGAGGGGTGACTTCTTAATTGCTCAGCCTGATAACTTAGCCATTGGTTTTCATATCAACATGACTGGAGCTTCCCTCACTGTCAATATTCTGCACCATAATTGATCCATCTTGAATCATCCTTTCAATTTCTCTTTTCAAATCTCGACAATCTTTAATACTATGACCCTGAGCATCAGAATGATACGTACATCGTGCATTAGGATCAAAATTTCTTAAATGCCGATTAGGAGTGTGCCCAAGGAAAGAAGTAATCATGCCCCTCTGTCTCAATCTCTAGAACAAACTGTCATAGGATTCCCCATTAGGAGTGAAACTATCCTTTTCCTTCCTCCTCCTTGTGAACTCTGGCCTCGGATGAAACTTGGATTTAGAGGTTTCTTGGTAAATTTGTGGGGGTCGAGGACGATGTTGAGGGACAGGTGCATGCCATTGTGGATAAAAAGATGGATGGGTACACAATTGTGTATTTTTCAAAGGACATTAAGAAAGTGGAGTGAAACTCATTGAATTTTGAAAAGAGGAACCTTGTTGTAGATGAGTAAGTGGATTTGATAAGTAAGCTCGAGATTGAGGCCGACAGTATTGGTGATTTGGACCTCTTAAACCCTATTTTGGTCCTGGCACACAATAGGTGCGTTTTCCTTATTCGTTCCTTCAGTTTCCCTTGATTGATTGCAATATCGTCCTAAATATTTCACAGAATTATGCTGTCCACCAAGCTCCTCAAATTTTGATATCTCAAAGCTTGGAGGAAGGTTAACACTTGACAACATGCCCCAGTTTTTGTATGAAATAACTTCATAGCTTACAAATCCCAAGGAACTTTTCATATAATTTTCTATACTCTTAACTTTTCCAACCATTTTCTCTGGCTCTTCTAGTATGCTAGGCTTCTTAGTAAGAAATTTTAGCGGTCCACTTAATTTAACGGTAGGCTCAAGAGTATAATAATTATCATCAAGAGTATTTAACGTGGATTCACTAGTGACTGGGTAAGCACAATCGTTGAATTGATAGCCAAAGTGGAAGCCTTAGTAGAAGGTTGATCAACAAAAGCACACATAGTATGTGGTGTTGTGAATGTGGTAGACTTATACTGAGGAGCTAAAGAAAGAGTGGTGCAAGTATTAAGGTGCAATTGATGTGGAATAGATTCTGAGGCATGCTGTGGTGCATCAACAATAGTAGGAAACTGACTTTGCAATTTTGGTGGAAGACTCAAGGTATTTGCAGGGTCAAAAGGGGAGAACTGAGGTGGAGGCAGCCCAATGGCCCAAGCTCGGTACATTTTCATCATTCGTTGTCTCAGTCTCAAATTCTCTTCCTTTAAACTCTCAATTTCCTGACTCTTTGTTTCATCCATGATGTCACTCCCTATCTCCTTGTTGGACACAACTAACCCTTCCTTAAATTTGGTGTGATATGGAAGACCAGCCAAGAAGCCACAAACCACCCACCTTAAACTAACTGAATAAGAGGCAACAAATATGTTAGAAAATAATATTTGTTGCCTCTTATTCACCCCCAGCCAGGAGAATCAGGTGTGCGTAGTTCGTGAAGTTTTGCCAAAATGGTCAACCAAACTCTTTTTCCTTTTTTTCTTGAAACTTTAAGAACAAAAAGAAAATAACAAATTATCAAAAGAATTGACGGAAATCTTTTTTGCATTTTTTAGGTTTAAACTCCCTATACAAAAATAAAACCTACGATTACCAAAGAAAATCTTTTTGGGTTTTCAATTTTGAATTTTATATGAAAATTAAACTTGAAGCTCTTAAAGGAAATTTTTTTTATAGTTTTATTTTAAAGATGTATATGAAACACCTACTCTAATAACGACTGAAGAAAATATTTTTAAATTTGTAAATAACATCTCCGAACCCACAATAGGTTGCCTACGTATCTCACTCCTGAGAGAGGAGAATCAGGGGTGCATAGTTTGTACAGATTGGACAATTGAGGATAAAATAACCAACACTCTGACTTGAGAGACACGAGCACAAACCGAAGAGGCAAAACGTCAATAAAATCTTTTTGAGTTTTCAATTTGACACTTCACATAAAAATGACACCAACAACTATGAAAGAAAAATCTTTTTGATATTTTCGTGAAATGTACAAAACTCCTACAATTTTTTTGCATTTTTCTTTTGTAAAAACTCCTATGAATGAAAAATCTTTTTGAAGTTTTCAAATTGTGAATGCATGCTAAACGAGATAAAGGAAAAATCTTTTTTATGTTTTTGTTTTTGAGAAATGAGTGCAAAAGGTAAAAATCTTTTTTGAATTTTTGGATTGTGAAGAACAAAAGCCATAAAAAACTCTAAAAAACTAAGAAACTTTTTTAGCACGTAAAGATGCTTTAGAGGTGAGTCTCCTACAAAGGTCCAAGTTGGTCCCTCTAGATCTAAATATAATGCACATAAGCATGATCTAAAGGGTGACCTATGCTGGGGTTCACTAAAAACGATGTTCGGGGAAGCGTATGGTCGATATTGGTTGCGACAGCTTTCCACCTACTCCATATAACCCAACCGCTGCCCCTCCTAAAATAAGGGTGACTCAACTAGAGGTCGTGTACACATATATACTACGGACTTATCGTAGAAAGAATGACTCGGGTTATGCACATAATGTCAGATATAAAGCGGTAACACATAAGATAAAAACTGTAAACAAAGAGCACATAGGCACTAAACAAAAATACAAAACAACACAAACAAAATGTCTATACACCTATAGTGTCAAACTAAGCCTATACAACTCCAAAATAAGCTTGAATTCTGAAAAAGATCCCCAGAAGAGTCGCCATAGCTATCACACCTCTTTTTAACTAAAAAGATTCATTTTAAGTTCAAAAAGGGTTTTTTATTATTAGTGACAAAATGATTGAAAATTTATTTTGAAAAAGGATTATTTACATCTTTTATTCAGAGTCTCCACTTGACATAGTCTGGTGTGCCAAGTCACCTTTTAAAGATCCTTTTCAAAATAATTTGACTCTTTAAAATTGGTTTGTGGACAGAGATTCCGACTAAGGAATTTTGTTGATCGAGGGAAAGGTGTTAGGCACCCCTCGGTCCCGTGGTTTGACCACGGTCGCTTGGTGGAGCATATCAGGTAGTATGATATTATGAATGTATAAACCACAAAACACATAAAACAACCATACCAAATAAACAAAAATCCAAAAGTTAATGTCCAGTCCAATTATTACAAACCCAAAAAAGAAGGAACTGAAATGTAAACCTACACTAATCCTAAACTACGCTTCACCCGGTGCCTTGGGTCTTGATCACGAATATCTTCCGCCAACATAATACGTTGGGGAATTCACTGGTGAATAAATACAAATGAGCTTCGGGGCATTCCTCGGCTAAATAAATACATTTAATGAAATGCGATAAAAATGAAAAAAATCACTCAACACAAATATTTACACATTCGATGATTAGAATCCTATGAGTTGCATACCCCAAAACTTAGAATTTGTCTATCGATGCCCAACCTAAGACATGATACTATCAAGTTCGACGAAATTAACATAATCAATAAAATAAATTAAACCAAAATCATTTTACCAATATTTCAATTCCCACCCCAAATTACTTTTTGATACAAACCCAAATTCATATTATCATCACATTTATGACATTGAGATCAATTATTCAAAAGCAAACAACATCAAACATCACCCAAATCAATCCAAACAAGTAGAACAGAGAGATCAAATCACATCCACAATCGCATCAAAATTAAAATAAAGGGAGAGAGGGGGGAGAATTAGACCTCAAATAAAGCTTTTGAATTCAAATATTATTTGAATGAACAGAAGAAATTTGCATTCCAAATCTGCGAATTGAACCTCGAACAGACCCCAACAAAGAAATTAGTCCAACTTGGTATGTCCCAACACTGTTTTTCGCCAACACCAATCGATAATTGCGCGAAAGAGGCGAAACCCACGCCTACGTTGCAATTTGGTCACCGGCCGGCGATAATCTCGGTAACTCAAGAATCTTTCTCTCTCGTTTTCTCACTATTTTGGTCCCTTTCTATCGATTTCTCTTTGTTTCTTTTCTCTTCTCTCGCCTGTTTCTCAACCCATGTGCGTGATATGTTGTTTTGTTGTCTATTCCCTTCCGATATGTGTGCGTGAGAGTGTCCTATCATGAATTATTTATGAAAAAAGAGTATGTTTTTATCTTTTTACTCTCTGTTTTCTTCTCTGTGAGTGGACTTTAAACAAATACAAATGAAATCTTCCCAGATGTGTGTAATGGTGTGATCAGTGTGTGTGAATTCCTTCTGAGAGAGAAGGAAAAAAATGGAGGTGTGTCTCTTGTGTGCTCTTTGTATTTTTTATAGAGAGATGGCCCCCCCTCTGTTACTGTGTGTGCGTGTATATATCAATGAAAAGTGAGGTGTGTGTTACAGTAAGATTCCTCATGGGCCCCCTTTATTTGGAATATCATTCTGTTGTCGATGAGGCAAAGAAAGATGTGACGTGGTGGGGTGGGGTCACATGGTTATAAGGGTGTGGGGTGGTGAGGTGTCCGCTTTTAATTGGAAAGTTTTTAAGGATAGGATTTAAACAAGGTAAAATTTGTTAAGGGTTGTTATTTTTGTCATTTTATGGAGGGATAGTTACATGGTTGAGGGTACACGATAGGATAAGGTAAAAATGAGTAGAAGTGATATCGAGAAGGGAAAAAATTAAGTGTCTACAAATATGAAGCTTGTAGTGTTGGGAAATTCAAACTTGCTTGTCCACCAAATTTAAGGTGAATAGGAGACGAGATTTAAATCTAATACCGTATCGAGAATGCTTGCAAGATCTATGTCAATGGTTCATGTAATTAAAGTTTAGGCATATTTTGAGAGTTTACAATGCGATTGCTAATACGCTAGCCACATTGTCTTCGATGCTCTAATATCCTGATAGGTCTTACATCGATCCAGTGCATATACAGAGTCGTGATCAACATGCTTATTGTAATATGGTTGAAGAAGAGCTTAACGGCGAGTCATGGTTCCTTGATATCAAGGATACATTCAGTTGGGAGAATATCCTGCACATGACACCAGTAATCAAAGGAGGACTTTTAGGCATTTGGCCAACGGATTTTTTTAAGTGGGGGAATCTTATAGAAGAAAACCCCTGATCTGGGACTTTTCAGGTGTGTAGATGCGAAAGAAGCTTCAGTAATTATGGTTGAAATACATTCTGGAGTATGTGGGCCGCATATGAATGGTTATATCTTGTCAAAGAAGATACTTCGAGCAGGTTATTATTGGCTTACAATGGAGAGGGATTCTATTTGTTTATTTCAAAAATACCATCAATGTCAAGTACACGGTGATTTGATACATTCTCCTCTTCCTGAGTTGCATGCAATATCTGCTTTATGGCCTTTTATAGCTTGGGGGATGGACGTGATTGGACCGATTGAACCAAAAGCATCGAATGGACATAGATTCATTTTGGTAGCTATTTTACAAAGTACGAAGAAGCGACAACTTTAAAGTCAGTAACAAAGAAAGCGGTGGTGGATTTTGTTCATGTTAATATCATTTGTAGATTTGGCACACCAAAGGTGATCATTACAGATAATATTTTCAACCTCAATAGCCATTTGATGTAAGAGGTATGTCAACAGTTTCAGATTGCACATCAAAATTCTACTCCATATCATCCAAAGGCAAATGGCGTTATTGAAGATGCAAACAAAAATATCAAGATCCTATGGAAAATGGAACAAGGGTCCAGATAATGACATGAGAAATTGGCTTTTGCATTGCTAGGTTATCGTACTACTGTTCGCACTTATACAGGAGCAACTCCATATTTGTTAGTGTACGGGACGGAAGCAGTCATACCTACCGAAGTGGAAATTCTATCCCTTTGAGTCATTGTAGAAGTAGAGGTTGATGATAATCATTGGGTCAAAACCCGATTGGAGCAATTGAGTTTGATTGATAAAAAAATAGACTGACATCAGTGTGTCATGGATAATTGTATCAAAAGAGAATGTCCTGAGCATATAACAGGAAGGTGCATCCTAGACGTTTTAAAGTCGGGCAGTTGGTATTGAAGCGCATCCTCCCTCATCAGATAGAAGCTAAAGGCAAGTTTTCTCCAAATTGGCAAGGACCCTTCATTTTGAATAAAGTGTTACCCAACGGAGCTTTATACTTGATAGATGTAGAAGGCAAAGTGGCAGAAATGGATATCAATGCCGATGCGGTTAAATGATATTATGTATGATTTTTATCCTTGATTATTTCTCTTGCATGTTTAGTATTGGCATTTCTTAAGGTTGATATGATGAAGGCATTTTATTTTTATATCCCAATATTGTGTCATTCTTTGTTTACCCTTTCTAGCTTTGGTCTTTATTTTCTTTCATATCCCTTTTTTGGAATAAAAAATAGAGTCAGAAAAGATAAGAGTGTCCAGGAAAGAAGAATCAAAAGAAAAAAAAGAATAAAAAAAATCAACCCAAAACAAAGAAAAAGTCGTTTAAACTATGTTTGACCTGATTCTCCTCTCGAGAGAGTGAGATATGTAGGCTGCCCTACTCTGGGCTCGGTCTTACCAAATGAACAATTTAGAGTTACTCAGTCAAAAGAAACTGAGGCATAAGTTAATTTTCATTGTTTGTGTCGATTCCAAAGTTGTAAATCCCACCCTGCTTTAGGTGTCGTTTAAGCCTCAGGCCATCCTTTCTTTCTGACCCTGTGCAAAATCCAAGTTGCAATCGAAGAAAGACCTTTAGATCAATCTTCAAGAATATCAAGGCGGGACATGCGATGGATATATAACAAGGTTTTGGCACTATATTTTTGGCATCATCATGGGGAAATATGAGAAATAAAAATGTGAGAGTTTTATCGGTGAAAATCCTCGTGGGCACCGTACAGCGATAATAAGTTGAGAGAAGTAAAAAATGAGAGAGTCTTATTGGTAAAAACCCTCATGGACACCATACGGAAATGTTAAGTTGAGAGAAATAAAAATGAGAGAGTCTTATTTGTGAAAATCCTCACGGGCACCGTAAGGCGATGGTGAGTTGAGAGAAATAAAGAAGAAAGAGGCTTGTTGGTGAAAACCCTTCAAGGTGCCACTAGTCAAATGAGGTCCATGAGTTCTGTAGCCTGGAAGAAGCAACTCAGTTTCAGAGGCATTAACTCAATAACAAGTGGTAAAGTTTGGGTGGGAAGATCAGGTGGTTTAATCCAAAATGCATGTCATAATCATTGGAGTTGGCTGCAGTATTCAGATAAGTTTTTCTTTTTCCATTTCTGAAAAAGGGACATCATCTTTTTATTTTTTTTACATATTCATATGTTTTGCCTTTTATGTCATTTATCAAAAAAAAAATCATCATTAATTTACATTTTTAGTCAAGTTTATGTCAAAACAAAGTGAGAAAGAATCTCAAAACTTGATACTAGTATCCTCAATTGTATAGAGCAGAGTTAGGACCAATGCATGAAAGAAACATGGGATGTTTATCAACCTACAGGTTTCTGAAGTCATGGAAATGTCAGGAGGCAAAAGGTGTATCTCGGAGACATGGTAAAATAAAATTCAATACTTGAATTGAAGCTGTTTCCCTTAATCTGGGTTTCGGTCAATAATGCGACAAAGCAGGGACAAGTGCCAGCAATCTGAAACAAAATGAAGGGAATGGACACTGGAGAAAGTGCTTGGAAAGCCAAGTGCTGCAAGCCACCACTAAGTTTTTAACTAACAAATTTTCTTTGTGGAAACAGGGGCGAAATTTGCTTCACTTAATTCAGCTACCTCTGGAAAAGCGCATCCGTGAGTTGTTACTTTATGTTCAGAACCCTCCTGGAAAAAGAAAATTTACTCTATGTTCAGGATCCTCCTGGAAAATGAGAATTTACTTTATGTTTAGGACCCTCCTGGAAAATAGGAACTTACTTTATGTTCAGGACCCTCATGAAAAATGGAAATTTAAGTTATGTTAAGAACCCTCCTGAAAAATGAAAATTTACTTTGTGTTCGGACCTTCCTGAAAATAAGAATTTACTTTATGTTCAGGACCCTCCTGAAAAATGAAAATTTACTCTATGTTCAGGACCCTCCTGAAAAATGGGAATTTACTCTATGTTCAGGACCCTTCTGAAAAATGAAAATTTGCTCTATGTTCAGGACCCTCCTGAAAAATGGGAATTTACTTTATGTTCAGGACCCTCCTGAAAAATGAGAATTTACTTTATGTTCAGAACCCTCCTGGAAAATAGAATTTACTTTATGTTCAGGACCCTCCTGGAGAATGAAAATTTATTTTATGTTTAGGACCCTCCTGAAAAATGAGATTTTATTATTCAAAAATAGAATATTTCTCTATCATAATCTTTGCTTAGGATAATTTTTCTCTAGTTTTGACTTTGATTTCAGGAACTCGTCTGGAGAACAGGGTGCGAAAGTTTCAAGTCGACAATAGAAAGTCAAGAGCTCGCCTGAAGAATAAGGTGATAAAATTGAAAGTCAGTAGCCCGTCTGAAGAATAGGGTGATGAAATTGAAAGTTAGGAGCCCGCCTGAAGAATAGGGTGATGAAATTACAAGTCAAGAGTTCCCCTAAAGAATAGGGTGATGAAATTACAATTCAGGAACCCGCCTGAAGAATAAAGTGAAGAATTTTTAAATTCAGATTCAAGATCAGAGATACTACCTGCAGAACATGGCCAATTTTGAGTTTATCTCCAACACCAAATTTTGTATGGAAAAAGAATCTATTTTCAAGTTCAATCCAAAGAAGGTCAGATCTTTTGTCAATCTTGAAAGCATCAGAAAACTAAGACAAGAATCAAGAGATGTTGCATGGATAGGACTTTTGTAATTTTATTTATCTTTTAATTTGTAATTTTTATTTTGCTGTAATGACAGAGCTGCGGACCAGAACCTTTACGGGACCTCACTCGACTCTTCAACTCAGTATAGTCTCTTCTTTTCAACCCTGAAACTACATGCAGCCTAATCCCCACCTAATCTAGGATAGTTAAAACGTCCAAAGTGAAGATTCAATTTCACTCCATCTTTATTCACCGTTCTTTTGAATAATGGTCAGGCAAAATTTTATCTCGTAGTCTACTTCTTTGTCTGAAAACACTTTGTATTTACATCCAAAGAGGGGCATAATGTAGACACATAATTTTATTCGCCCCAAAAATTAATTTTTACTCATTTACCTATCCCTACCCCCACCTAATCCACCTACTCCCAACAACCCTCTGCACGCTCTCACTTACACACTCCATTTCTCACATCACAAAACTCACCTAACACACACTCTCACTCACTGGAAATAATAATACACACACCCCACTTAAATAATAGAGGGACGGACTCCATTTTTTGGGGCAGCTTCTCCACCAAAACTACAACATACACACGCAGCTTCATTCACACACAACAATACACACACAGAATTCTCTGCACACATGCATAAAAAGAGAAAAAAAGAAAAATGGAGAAAAGAATACACATACAAAAAATGCATAGAAATGGTGAGGATTCAGACTGAAAACCAGTAGAGAAAACATAGCAAGAAAATGGAGAGAAACAGAGAAAAAATCGGGAATTGAGAGAGAAAGAGAGACTCCACGAAAAAGAAAAAAATAGGGATTAATCGAGAGGAAAAGTCAATGAGAAAACTAAGGAAATTGAGGGAGATATTGAACGAGAAAGAGAGAGAAAAAAGGAAAATAGATCGAAAGCTCACTGTTCCGCCAATCTTTCGCCAGAAAACGCCAACGAACCAGTTGCGATTCTGGTTGACCGATCACCAGAAACAGTCGACCAAACATCCCCTCTATTTTTAACTTCATCCTTACCTTGTTGGAGAACACAATTGTTGTTTCGTTCGATTATCGGGATGGATCTGCATTGAGTTCGGAGGATCGAGGTTTTGAGTTCGGGTTCGATTCGCCGCTCTAGTCAAATAATTCGAGATCGAAATAAACTTGAGGTTCAATTCTTTAACTCTATTCTTATTTTACTTTATTTTAATGTAGTGTGTTGATGTTATAATTGTGTGACTCGTATGGTTGATGATGTGCTTTGAAGTGTATTTGAATTTTTATAATTATCGTGGCTTGAGTGGTCAATTTTATATCAAAATTGAGTAATCGTGTGATTGAGAATGAAGTTGGTATGGAAATAAAAAAATTGATAAGAGTAAATATCGTTTGTTTTGATTCATTGATGTTGGTTTAATTCGGTTTAAACATGGATGTTGTTGAATACGATATTATCATGATTAGGCCATCAACTAGGTAGGCAAATGATAGGTTGGTTAGGCAAATTTAGGAATTGTGGATTGTTGGATGTCGAATGTTTGTTGAATATTTTTCATTTTATCGCATTTGAACCAGTTGTACTCATTTGGCTAGGGAATACCCCGAGAAAGTTGTACTTGAAGATGGCGCGCGATCAAGGCGTGGAATGTCGGGTGGAGCATAGTCTAGGAGTAGTTTAAAATAGGATTTACATTTCCGTATTTTTTCTATTTTTGGGACTGTATAATTCAAACTGGACACAAGTTTTTTTTGGTTATTTTGTTTGCTTGTTATGTGTTTTGTTGGTTTATACACTTCGTAGCATCATACTAACTGATATACTCTACGGCACCACCGTGGTCGAACCATGGGACCGAGGGATGCCTAACACTTTTTCCTCGGTCAACAGAATTTCTTAACTGAAATCTCTATTCGCGGATCAGTTTTAGAGTCAAATCATTTTGAAAAAAGATTTTCAAAGGTGACTTGGCACACCCGACCTATGCCAACTAGCGACTCTGAATTTAATTGAGAAATGAATCTTTTTCGAAATAAATTATTTTCTTTTGTCTCTTAATAATAAAAGTCTTTTCAAACTTAAAGTTAACTTTTTTGGTAATGAAGGGGGTGTGACACAGCCTACTAGCACATCTAATATCTACAACAATAACATAGATGCACAGATGCGGAACTTACCCCTACTCTTCCCTACTATTACTATTTTTATGAGGTAAGATATTATTTTCAATAGATCCTTGACTCATGAGATAACGATAATAATAATAATAATAATAATAATAATAATAATAATAATAATAATCAAATTAAAAATTAAATTAAGAAACTTACCATAAAATCATAGTTATTTGAGATGACGAGATGCTAGAAAAACAAAACAAAAAATCAATAAATTTGATAGGCAAAAAAAAAAAAATATTCAAGAATATTCATGAAAATATACTAAAAAAAAAAAATCTAATCTAATCAAATATATAAATAAAGGACTCCAAAACAATTTATATCCTTTTGTTTTCCAAAATTAAGGCATCTACTACAGTTTTTTTTTTTTTTTTTTGCCAAAATACAATTTTTTTATTTTGTATTTTTCAAAAATAAAGAAATTTTTGTTAACTGTAGTTTTAAAAGATATCGAGCTTCTATTTTGCTCAAACAAATATTTTTAATATTAATTCTTCTTTCATATATATTAGAATTCTTTTTTATTGAGTCTTTGTAATTCTCTTATTTTAGGAATTCTCTTATTTTAGGAGTATTTTCTATTCTAATCAAAACTCTTTCTGATCCTCCTATTTTAGGAGTTTTTTTTCTAGTTGATCAAGGATACATTAATTAATTTTTATTTTCATGTATTTTTAGGACAATAAACAAAAGATAATTATTTGAGAAAATTCATGAAAAGATAATTTTGTCTAAAACAGAGACTTTAAATGAAGGGCAAAGTTCTAATTTACACTGTTGCATTGATGTTTGATATTACGAAATGACAAAAAAATGATATAATCTACAGATTTAAACATTATATTTATCAAAATGTAGAAACATTTATCAAGGAATACCAAATTGTTATCGGGAATATATGTTTATTTATTCTGGAGTACCATGAATATCCTTATCTTATTTTGCACTTATTATTGTTGGGTTCATAATATATGAAAGAAGTGTGAATGGAAAAATAGAGAATAAAATAGTGGAGGGGAAGAAGACACTAAAATGAAAAGTGTACTCTCAAATTAGAAAGTTTACTCTTTCTCCCACATACATGGAAGAAGAGAACTTGAAAGTGTTTATAATCAAGAACGCTTACTCCACATGGCAAGTGAGACAAGAAATAATAAATGCCTCATGCCATTGTCTTCGTCGCTCGGCGGCTTCAACTTCGGATCTTTTTGGACAAATTTTATTTGAATTTCGAAGAATACCAAGGAAAAATGCAGTAAAAATTTTTTTGCAGTTTCGAACCTCCATTTATATATACATGCAGTAACAGTTGCACTGTTTCAAGTGAACTGATGCATTATTTTTGAACTAGTGCTTCAGAAATGATACATTGTTCTGAACTAAGGCTAATGTAATCCTTCAATGAAGTGACACACTGATTCATGAAATGAGATGACTGTTCAGGAAAAGATGAAATTTTTGATGAACAGACATGAACTTACAGCAAAGGTGTAACCTTTGGAGTGAACTATTGTTTCTTTTCAGAAGAGGCATGTTGAGGCTATATAAACCTGGTTTCTTCCAAAGGTTTAGTACGAAATTTTCAGATTAAAAACTCTCTTCTTGTCTCAAAAAAAATATTCTGTGTGATCACTCAAAACGTTCTGTGAGTTCGAAGATATTCCAACCGTTTGAGGTACCGCTACTGTTGGTCTGTTGGCCATTTTATCCTGGGAGGAAAAATTCCACAACCTCGAGTGCAGTGAGGGAGACTATTTCCTTAAGGAAAATCCGTGAATTCGGACAACTTGGCTATTTTTTGTTTCATCTTAATTTCTGCAAAATAAAATACACCTCTTGGAAAGGTCATTTTGATCTTGTGTTGAGGGTATTTGATATACTTCATTGTGTTCTTGTTGATACTTGAACTCAAGTTAAAGTTGGTGTTGTAATGTTGCGTACCCGAAGTACAAATGAAATAACAATTCTCTGGACCAATTATATTTATTCTTCATACGCAATGTTAGTTTTGATTCAACTTCAAGAAGTTCAAATAAGATGGATAAGGTATAGTTTTATATTTTTATTTCAGTTGGCCGACTTTGATGATTAATTAGTTAACTTCAACTTCAAGAAATTTAGTTAAATAAATAGGATGATAATTGACTTTGTATATGTCCTTTTTGTCAAGCTAACTACCTTTTAAATTATTACCGTTTCTTTTTTCTCTTTTGCCTAATAATCAGAAACACCCGATAAAGAGACCAACTTGCTATTCATGTTCTCTTCTGAATCCTTTGTCAAAGGGCATAGTCATTTTTCTCAATGTAAATGCCAAATTAAACAGATTGTAAATAATTGTATGGTAAATTAAATTTGACTATCACAACTGTTTTACTTAACCAGCTCAAAATTTTTCGCCAACAAATATGAATATCGATCTTCAGCCAATAAATTTTTACCTTAAAAGTTATTTTTAAAATTTCACGTTTAATCAAATAGATTGTATAAATAATCTATCCAGGAAAGATAAAACCTCGGGTTTTTCTTCTCAAAATTTTATTGATCACTTAAAATTCAAAACATTACAAACGCAGTCATGTTTCCCACAGGTTACGCAGAGCAATCCTATACTTAATGTCTTAATCTAAACAAACCAATAAGTTCCTTCTTTATTGTATAACATGTATGTATATATATATATGACTCAAAGATACACCAATTGTTGATCAAATTAAACTTGTTCTATAGTTCTGACATGTAAAGAAGATCAAACTTCAACAACCACAGCGGGTGCAACAGGTACCCGGGGGTGTTGGTTCACAACACCCCACACAATGAAGACATGCAACGGGAAACTTGTTCGCTTTGAGTTCTGCATACAAAAAAAGCACATACGTGAACTAACAATTCAGAGACAAATCTAAAATTTAATAGCAATTTGTACGTTTACATCTATTGATCTCTACCTAAATTCATGAATTTTCAAGTTTAATAAGCGACTAGATGTATACGTTCAAATTATGATAATACCTCGGGATGCATCGCAGGACCATAGTAGGAAGGGAGATAAGAAAATAGCATAGATCATAAGTGTAATCACTATGGACCTTATGGAGATGTTGGACAGCACTGCTGCCATATTGCAAAACTTTCTATAAGAATTAATAGGTAGTACTAACAATTTTGAGAGCTTTAATTTTAGAACTTGAATTACTAGCTCAATGCCTTTGGGAGTATTTATATGAATTTTGAGCAGCGTGTGTAGAGATACTACAACGCAAGCAAGTGCGTTGACTTGGAAGGAGAAAAAAGAAAGGGTAGGAACAAAGGAAATTTCTCAAGCAATTACTAGACCAAAGAAAATATCGAGTCAAGTCATCTAATCAACTAGACCAAAGAAACTACATAGATAAAAGAAGAGGCGGATTCAAATTTAAATTTAGTTGATTCAACTTTTAAAATCCTCAACATTGGATTCATTGTACTATACTTACGTCTAAGAGTTGTTAGTTGAACGTTTAGTAGAATTCTTCATGTGTTATATTTCACGTAAAAAGTTATGAGTTTAGATGAATCTGCAACTAAAAGCTTCGTCCGCGACCGAGTTCAAGGTCTATTTAAGACCGAAAAAAGTTAAATCTATATAACAGTTTTATCAAATATACTATAATTTGCAATGAGGAACTTCCGTGAAAATTATTTTTGTCAAATTATTGACTAGACCAACAATATTTTCTGAATTCAACTAGTGTATTACACGTTAAGCAGTTTACTTATGTTTATTTTATGGTACTTTTAATCCAAAAATTCTTCCTATATACTTTTATTAATTTGATAGTCGAATAGAATTAACTGTTTTAATTGTTAAATAGACGTTGGGTACGTGGTTTCCGTGTCTTGCTGATTAGATGACTTGACGTTATCTTTTATTCATCATTACTCCCTCCGTTCCATAATAAGTGAATTATTGGAGTGTTTTTTATGTTTCAAAATAAGTGAACAATTCAAGGTAAATGTTGAAAATTTTTTCCAAATTTAGCCTCCATTAAATATGCATTGGGAGTGATGTATAATGTGTCTTTGTTTTTTGAAAGAGGATAAAAATGAAAAAACATGATAAATTTATATTTTTGCTTTATTTTTTTAATATATGTGTGAAAATTCAACAATTAACTTATTGTGAAACGGAGGGAGTATTAAATTATTCTTAAGAAATTGCCTTCGTTATTCCTACCTTTTTCTCTGTTCTGCCAAATCAATGTACAATTGCTTGCTGGAGAGGGAATTTATACTTGGTTTATCTGTTGTTAGGTCCTTTCTTCTCTTTTATTTTTTCTGTTATTACTTATTACGTAGGATTTAATTTTGGAACTAGTCAACTATCATATCTAGTAAAATGATCAAATTTATTCCAGATGTCTGTTACCTGGTGATGTGTTGCATATATGTATTACTCCCATCTCATTTTTACCTGTTACTTATTTTTTAAAAAAAATATATTTTACTTATCACTTTTAATATATCAAAAATAATACATATTTTTTTTTCATATTTACCTATTAACATTAATTACTTGTCTACAAATTATTTTTCAAGACCTAATATTAAACATCAAGTAATAGGCATAGCGTAGTAAAAATGAACAGAGAGACTACTAGATATTATTCTAAATATTATTTGTTTTAACAATAATACTTTATGTTTTTCTCATCTTTTCCTTATATAAAGTAACTTGTCCTTATCGCTTACCCTACTTTGTTTATAATAATTTTGTCAAGTATATTATTTGTTATTTGTAATATTATAAGCTTATAATTTATATTGTGTGTGTGATATTATGAAATAATAAAAAACTATATATTCTAAATATTTAAATATAATATTTATCAAAATAAATGAAAATCTATCAAATATAATTTCTCTATCTTCAAGATATGGCCAAGAATTTTGTATACCCTTCCTTGCAGACATCACTTAATTTGTAAAATTACATTAAATATATTATTATTATTATATACTTATATTAATCAAAACAGTATATTAGGTGTGAACTATACACAACCACCAATCAAATAAGGTGTAAGTGATTAGGAATAGCCTATTTCAAGCCTCCGAACTTTAGGGATTTATTTGACGACCTTTTCGACCTCCGTTTTTGAATTTTTAAGTTGCGTTGCAATCGTAGAAATCAAGATTACATTCCAGGTAAGTTTCGGATCTTTATAAGACCAAAATTCGTTTTCAGATGAGAAGGAATGGGGATCATTTACTTATATTATCTCCAATAAAAAAGCGTAGTACCCTGCAACAACTTCTGTGTGAATCATCACCTTACATCACGCAAGAATTTACTTTCATGTTTATATGGGCCATGGATGTCAAAGTAAAAGTACTCATAATCTGATGAACACGTATACCAAAAACATATGTATAGTTACGACTCTAATGAATTGACTAAGTTTTAGGTGTTTTTGAGCTTAATTAGTTTTTAAACGCTTTATAGTATTTGAGTAAAATAACAAATATTTTAAAGTACTTCTTTGAATCAAAATAACCAAAAAAATTAAATAAATTGTAAGCCCATTCAAACTACTTTCTTGTGGAAGAAGAGGACAGGGAAAAATTCGCAGAGCTACTTTTCTGTATTTGAAAAATAGTATTTATTGTGAAATTACATGAAAGCGTATTATAAAATTACATGCAGTCCGCAGGATGCGAAGGGGTAGGGCGACGGGGCCGGATGAGATACCGGTGGAGTTTTGGAAGTTCGTTGGAGAGGCTGGTGTTAGGTGGTTGACTGCATTGTTCAATGAAATTTTCAGGACGGCAAAGATGCCCGAGGCGTGGAGGTGGAGTACCATGATCCCCCTCTATAAGAACAAGGGTGATATTCAGTGTTGCAATAACTATAGGGGGATTAAGTTACTGAGTCACTCTATGAAGATATGGGAGAGAGTGGTCGAGGTGAGGCTGAGACGGATAGTGTCTATTTCGGAAAACCAGTTCGGATTTATGCCCGGACGCTCGACGACGGAGGCAATCCACCTGGTACGGAGGTTGGTGGAGCAGTATAGGGAGAGGAAGAAGGATCTGCACATGGTGTTCATCGACCTGGAAAAGGCGTACGACAAAGTCCCCAGGGAAGTGCTTTGGAGATGCTTAGAGGTGAGTGGAGTACCGCAGGCATATATCAGAGTAATTAAGGATATGTATGAGGGAGCGAAAACCCAGGTGAGGACGGTGGGAGGAGACTCAGAGCATTTCACTGTCCTGACAGGATTGCATCAGGGATCTACTCTTAGTCCCTTTTTGTTTGCGTTAGTAATGGATGTGTTGACGCGGCGTATCCAAGGGGAGGTGCCGTGGTGTATGCTTTTTGCAGACGATGTAGTCCTGATAGATGAGACTCGAGGGGGTGTGAATGACAAATTAGAGTTGTGGAGGCAAACTCTGGAGTCTAAAGGGTTCAGGGTGAGCAGAACCAAGACAGAGTATGTGGAATGTAAGTTTAATGACGTGAGGCGGGAGAATGAGGTAGGAGTGACGCTAGAAGCACAGGAGGTAGGGAAGAGGGATAAGTTCAAGTATCTCGGGTCCGTGATCCAGAGTAACGGTGAGATTGACGAGGATGTCTCGCACCGTATTGGGGCGGGATGGATGAAGTGGAAACTCGCATCGGGGGTGCTGTGTGATAAGAAGGTGCCGCCCAAGCTTAAAGGCAAATTCTATAGGGTGGTAGTCCGTCCGGCCTTACTGTATGGAGCGGAGTGTTGGCCAGTTAAGAACTCCCACATCCAAAAAATGAAGGTGGCAGAAATGCGGATGTTGCGCTGGATGTGTGGACTGACCCGAGGGGATAGAGTTCGGAATGAGACTATCCGGGAGAAGGTTGGTGTGACTTTAGTGGAGTGTAAGATGCGGGAAGCACGATTGAGATGGTTCGGACACGTGAAGAGGAGGGGCATGGATGCCCCGGTCCGTAGGTGTGAGAGGCTAGCGTTGGATGGTTTTAGACGGGGAAGAGGTAGACCGAAGAAGTACTGGGGTGAGGTGATTAGGCGGGACATGGAACAGTTACAGCTCACCGAGGACATGACCCTAGATAGGAAGGTATGGAAGATGCGAATTACGGCAGAGGATTAGGGCCAGTTCGGGTCGCTAGTGTAGGGAATAAATTGGTGGGGGTGTATTCCTGTTATGATTCCGTATTCAATGTTCCGTGTTCCGTGTTCCATGTTTATTACGAATATGTGTGCTTTCCTTTGCTGTATATTCCTGCATTCCTGCTTTACTCTGTTTTATATTCCTTATGGGTGCCGTATCTATGTTATGTCATCTGCTTCTGTGCTGTACTATGTGTTTGTGTGATATCTCGTGACTTGAGCCGGGGGTCTTTCGGAAACAACCTTTCTACTTCATCAGAGGTAGAGGTATGGACTGCGTACATCTTACCCCCCCCAGACCCCACTAAGTGGGAATACACTGGGTTTGTTGTTGTTGTTGTTGTAGACTGTCAAATTTGAAACTTGATAACAAATTGACAGTAGTCATTCTTCAATTACAAATCGAAAAGTGATTATTAGTAGGTGGTATGTCAATTAGAGAATTTATGTTGGTTTACGAAAATGTCTCCTTTGTTTAGCCAATCATTTAGATCTTGTCCTCCCTTTGAAATAATAAAACTAGCAATAGTGTTTTAACAATACATATAAACACAGTAAACACATCAGTCACATACACAAAACATACAATTACCTTGCCGCATATATACAGTAAAAATATAAGAATGATATTTACAGCACATATAATTATGTGGTTACATGCATTTTGCATGTGTATGTTATTGTATATATAGTGATACATTGAATATACAAATAACATACATTCCGTATACAATTATTCCACCACCGGCAATGAAAGAGATGAATGTTTGTTTGACATATTTTAAGTGTATATCTTATGTATCACTGTACTGACATTTACATACATACAATATATAAGTACACACGGCATTCAATTGTGCATATCACTATATGTTTGTGTATATGTCTTGTGCATGTTAATATATGTGAGAAATATTTCAAATCGGTATGAAGGTCAGAATATGTGTATATGACATGTAATATATGTATGCATATATTTAGAATATAATTTGAAAGAATCGAAATATTACTAATTGCATAATCGAAAATACAATATTCATGTCAAATGTTACTAATTGCATAATTGAAAAATGTATAATTTGATGTAGTTGATATCAAATTTAATATCATCTGATGCAACTTAGTTCATATCAATTTCATTCAACGATGTAAAATGCGAAACAAATGTTAAAGTAGCATAACATTATATAAATACTACTTAAATACAAAAACTAAACTTCGTTCATACCAACAATCTTAGAAAAACATACAGTAATAACCAAATAATTAAACATCAAAATACAATATCTTTATCTATGTATGCCTCCGCACTTGAATTTTTTGGTTTGAGTAATGGAATCTCATCCTCAAAATCGAAGTTCGACACCTGTTCACTAACCATATTCTTTCTCTTATATTTTATCTTATTTTGAGGAATAACAACTTTTTTGTTGAGATTTTTTTCAATAAACATGTTCAAATTAAGTTTCTTCGATGGTTCATCAACAAACGGAACTTCAATTTTATCGGGCAAGCACTGATTTTGCTTCTTCACTACTAAAAAGGGGGAAAAACCGACCACTTATGATCGGTTTTCTTCAATTTCCGACCACAAAACTGACCAAAGTGTGTGGTCAGTAAAGTAGTGGTAGTTTTTTAAAAACCAACCACTTGTGGCCGGGTTTTTTTAAAATATATATATATATATATATATATTTAAAATTCATTATTATTTAATTAAAATTGAAAAAAATAATTTTAAAAAAAATCAAAAAACACCGACCACTTGTGGTCGGTTTTCTGCAAAAAAAATTAAAAAATCGACCATTTGTGGTCGATTTTTCTGAGAATTTTTTAAAAAAAAAGAAAAATCAATAAATGGTCCAACATGAACAACAACAACAACAACAAACCAAATGTAAATACTTTCAAAAGTGGACAACACATACAAAATGTCAAACAAAGTGAAAGTGTAAAAACTACAATAGTTTCAAAGTGTACAAACTACAACAAAATGTCTAAATTCAAAGTACAACACATACAAAAGTCAAAAAACTAAAACTCATCTTCATCGAATTTGTCCTCGTCTTCCATATCCTCATCTGTGCTGATATCATCCAGGGGGCGTAGACCTTTTGCATCCCAAACTGCATCACCAGGATACGAAGGAATAATCCCTGCAGTCTGAATTAAAGAGCTGAACTGCACCTCCAACATCCTGATTTGTGATAATGTTTCCTCCTCCTCCTCTGCGCCCTCTCTCCCTGTTCAGCAAGTTTTTCAGTGAGTTTGGAAATCATATTTTCTAGTCTTTCAATGATTTCTCTATCAACTGAAGATTTAGAGTATGTAAGGTCGGACGAACACCTAATATTCTCGCTAAAAAAAATTTATGGTATCCGTAGTAATAGCCTCTAACTGCAAGACCCACAGCTTTATCCTATAACTCCTCTTCTACATGTTGGGGTAGTGGGTCACCCTGACTTTCAGGAGGCTGAGTACTACGATACTCACTAACGAGCTGCGTATATTTGTGTTATATTCAAAGTAAAGTTATAATTAAAAGTCAAAAAATATTAAACTACTTATACTCGAATAATATCAACTTTGAGAAAAAGATTCATAAATTCAAAATTTAATTCTTACATAGGCAGCTTTTGCACGAGGTTCAACCCAGACATCTTCATCAGTCGGATTTTTTTTTAGATGAGTCTCCTCGAATTGCTCACCCTGTGGTATGCTCCTACTCTTTTATTTTTTCTACATATGAAAAAATTGTTAATGTTCAAATAATTAAAAATGTAAATAGAAACAAACAATTAAAACTGTAAAAGTTACATACCATTTTTTTCTCCACAACAATTATACTTTTGACACCCACAATATGTAGGGAACCACCCCCGGATGATGCCCGGGCTTTCTTTCCTTTGTCTCTTAGCAATTGGTATTCTTCGTTATTCCAATAGCGAATATACTGTTGCCATAAGGGTTCACTAATCCAGTCAGTTCATACCAAGTTGGTTCAGACATAATCCAATATACCGTTAAATCTGAATCTACATCTTCTAAAAAAGTTCCTCTTCATAAGACATGCATTCGCATCATTCCACCAGTAAAATTTTTACAACAAAAATAAAAATATAATATTCAATCTTTTATTCAATAAGAAGTTGACAGAAGCACCTATTTTGATCGCACCAGATTGGAAATTACCTTTTGAGCTAATGTGTGATGCTAGTGATATTGCAGTGGGAGCAGTGTTTGGGCAGAGAAAAGAGAAGGTATTTCGATCAATCTTCTATGCTAGCAAGGTACTGAATGATGCTCAAGTTAACTACACAGTTACAGAGAAAGAGATGTTGGTTGTGGTATATGTATTCGATAAGTTTCGGTCTTATTTAATTGGTACCAAGGTCATTGTTCATACAGATCACGCTGCCATTAAGTATCTTGTGAACAATAAGGATTCAAAGCCACGATTTATTAGGTGTATTCTGCTACTTCAAGAATTTAATTTTGAGGTGCGTGATAGAAAGGGAGCTGAAAATTAGGTTGCTGATTACTTGTCACAGCTGGAAAATAGAGACCATATTGTGGATGACTTTCAGAGTATCAAGGAAGACTTTCCTAGTAAGAAGTTGTTGTTATTAAATGCAGTGGAGTTTTCATGGTATGCTGACATTGTAAACCTGATAGTTTGTGGGGTACATCCTCCCAAAATCTCCTTACAACAAAGGAAGAAATTACTCCATGATTCTCGTGCTTACATTTGGAATGAATCGTACCTTTTCAAGCAGGGTTCATATGAAATATTTCGTAGGTGTATCCCAGAGGCTGAATTTTTAAAGGTGTTACAAGATTGCCACTCATCTCCATATGGTGGACATCATGGGGGTGAAAGGACTGCGAGAAAAGTGTTGTAATCAGGTTTTTTCTGGCCGACTCAGTTTAGAGATGCAGTGGTATTTGTAAAGAGTTGTGATCAATGCCAAAGGTTGGGTACTATAACCAGGCATCATGAGATACCCCTGAATAATATTTTAGAAGTAGAAGTCTTTGATGTTTGGGGGATTGATTTCATGGGACCCTTCCCACCTTCGAAAGGTAATTTGTACATTCTTGTTGCAGTGGAATAGATCTCTAAATAGGTGGAAGCTATGAAAAGTCCGACTAATGATGCAAGAGTGGTGCTGAAATTTGTGAAGAAGAATATATTTTCCATATTTAGTACACCAAGAGCAATAATTAGTGATGGAGGTACGCACTTTATCAACAACTGTTCAAGAATCTTCTTCCTAAATATGAGGTTCTGCACAAGGTGGCCACTGCATACCATCCTCAAACGAGTGGACAAGTTCAGGTATCCAATCGGGAGATAAAGAAAATACTTCAGAAGACCATAAATGGGCAGAGAAAGAATTGGGCAGAGAAGCTGGATGATGTACTGTGGGCATATCGAACAGCGTACAAAACACCCATTGGGACATCTCCATATCTCTTAGTGTATGGTAAGGCTTGTCATTTTCCTGTAAAGTTGGAACACCAAGCATATTAGGTTGTAAAAAAGCTAAACTTTGAGATGACTATCGCAGGAGAAAAAAGGTTATTGCAACTGAATGAGCTTGATGATTTTAGACTCCACGCGTATGAAAATACCAAGCTTTACAAGGAGAAGACCAAACGATGGCATGACAAGCACATTCAAGTTAGGAAATTTGAACCCGGACAACTTGTATTGTTGTTTAATTCACGGCTTAAGTTTTTTTGGGTAAATTACGATTGAAATGGTCTGGACCTTTTGAAGTGGTGTGCATGACACCCCATGGAGCTGTCAGGTTGTGGAATAAAGAGAAGACGAAGAATTTCCTTGTGAATGGACAGCGTGTAAATCATTATTGGGCGAATCATCCGGACAAGCACAAGGAATCTATCATTTTTTGCTGATGAGTGATGATGAGCTGAGTCGTGCCACGACGTAAAATAAGGCGCTATGTAGGAGGCAACCCGCACATATATTATAATAGGTAGTTTAATTTTTAGCTTGTAAAATCAAAAAGAAAAGAAAAATACAAAAAAATGAGTCGTGCCACGACCAAAACTAAGGCGCTGAGTGGGAGGTAATCCTTTTTACTTACAATTTTTGCTATTTTCGTTTGAGATTGCAGGGAATTTCAAAGGAAATAAGGAGATTACCATAATTGAGAAAAGCAATCAGGTTTGCAAAATAATTTGTGTAAGTGGGGATTTACTCGAGTAAGAAAAGGGTGAAAAATTGCATAAGGAATCTGAGTTTGATGAACAGCGTGACGCGGAACTGGGTAATTTGACAATTGTCAAATTTTAGTAAGGGTATGAGAATTTCACCGCGATGTGAAGAAAGATAAATTGAGAATTGTCAAATTCCAGTGGATAGGCGCGATTCCCAGCGCGGTGCGAAACTTAGACAATTGAAAATTATCAATTTACAATGTGTGGACACGAATTATAGGCGTCGCGGTGGGAAGTTAAATGGCAATTGGCCTTATCCGGTAGGTTTCCGCGATCCTACCGCATCGCGGAGAGGGCTTAACTCGGACATAAAAATTTAATTACCCCAACCCTAAACCATTTTGTTTACCATATGCGTCACCCTCTCACTCCCTCTCCTAAAAAACTTCAAAACTTTTTCACTTTCTCTCATTCTTCTCTCAATTGTTGAGGTATGTTCATTTTTATTTATTAATTTATTACCCTTCTTGTTACATTTTGTGAGTATTGTTAGTGTTCTTATGCATAATTTTGTTTTCCCTTTCCTAATACTTATCCATATTTGCATTGTCTTTGATATTTTATCAAATTTGTGACGTCTTAGCCTACTTATCATTACTTTGAATCACTGAGAGCAAAATTGACTGGTATCTATAGTTGGGATTAGGGGGTAAACGTTTTTCATGCTAGTTGATAGGATGTGAAGGTGTCAGGCAAAACCGTGTAGGAAGTTAGGGGTGATTTCGTTCCATTGTGCATATACCCTTATTGTCTGATATTAGTTGAGTTAATAGAATGCGACATGATGTTTTGTGCTAAGAAAATGGCGAGGAATTATGGGACTGAGTACCTTGAATGTGCTATCTATATCTGTGATATTAAGGCCTACAAAAAGGGAAGTCTAAGTACCTTGGTTGTGAATGTAGGTGTTTGGCCAACAACTAAGTGTGGGGTGCAAAGGCATCTATAATGCACATAGAGATTATCTAATCTTCAGTTTCATATTCTTACTTGTTGATTTCATTTTCTTAAGCGCAGGCATAATGGAATCACAATCTAACAAGTGAAAGGCAAAGGCAAGACCTTCTTGTCCTGCAAGGAAGAGAAGCAGACCGTCTGAAGGGCAATTAACTAGAATGCCTAGGGCCCCTCCACTTCAGAAGGGGCAGGTTCGAAAATTTGTCTTCAAGGCTATACAAAGGGATGGAAAATAGTGGTATACTAAACATACTGATGCTAAGTTATTTCGAAGTTCTATATCGATCGGGCTAGCTTGCTAAGAGAGTGTCCGTCTATGGTATAGAGAATCGAGGCACTAAATATGAATTTCTTTTTTCATCAGTCGACTGAGTCTAATTTGTATCTTGTGAGAGAATTTTATGCCAATTGGGACCCCAACCATTCTGAACATTTGTTGAAGGTTCGAGAGAAGGTGATTAGATTCACAGCTGCTGATATTAACGAGTTGTTGGGTATCCCAGAAATGAATCCAAATGTCTTGCGTCAGTTTATTGTTTCTTCTCCTTATGCAAACATCATGCATTTGTTGTGTGGCCAGCGATCTTCAGCCCGTTGGAAGAGGAATCGAGTTACAGCTTTGCATTCTTCTTTCCCCTACTCTCAGATCTACAAGGAAGCACGAATGTGGGGTCGTATAGTGTATTCATGCTTGATACAAGGCAACCATATGACTGAGGTGACTCGGGATAGGGTATGTTTGATTTATGCGCTCATGTGTGCTGATGTGGAAATTAATATAGGAAGTGTAATTTTTTCTGCTATGAAGAAAACACGTACCCAGGTGGATCGTATCTTTGGATTTGGTAGTTTGCTGACTAGATTTTTAAGAAGGCATAGGGTGGATGAAGAGGAGCTTAACTATAAACCTGAGATGATCACTCGTCCTATGGATATCACTACTTCTCGAAGCACATCTGGGCATCTGGCCCAATTTTGACTATGATGGAGCGACAGACAAAGACTGATGAGGTGCTGTATAGGCTGTACGATCTCATGATGATGATGTTGCGGACTGGAGGCGGACCTGCTACAGCAGAGGAGTTCCATGCTGTAGAGCTCGATTATTCACTTGGCCATCATGATAGGACCATGTTGAGGATTGGCCCAGATTTTGTGGAGCCTGTTCATGACGATATACCCACAGATGAAGAAAACAGGTATAGGTATTCCGACATGGAGTCCGATAAAGAGGATCAATCTGATGATGATGAAGCTGATGATGATGGCGATGATGGGGATGTGGCTGCTGAGGACATGTCTGCTATAGTCCTATTTGATTGATCAGGAAGTATACTGCCACCCTACCATAAGCTTAATTGGAAGCACTGGGACAGTGCTTTATTTTAAGTATGGGGTGGTGGGTTTGTATTCTCTTGCATTTTTATTTTTTTATTCAACTGAACAATGTTATTGTTCTATTTTGCTGTGTTGGTTTGAAGTATTAGCTATTCGGAACATTGGTCTGTAATAGTTTGTAACTTTGATTTTGTGGATTGCAATTTGCCCTCTTTGGTATTTATCGCATGTTACTTCAGTTTAAAGTATTCTGTTATTGTTATCTTCGCCCTCATTAGCAAGTTCAGTTTCAAGTAGTTACGTTTGTTTGTGCCCTATTTGGTAATTAGGAATCAACAGTCATTGTTAGTTGCCATCCCCTATGATAGATGGATGACGACCATTTTAAGGGGAATGGTCGTACAAAGTAAAGAAATTTAGGAGAACCTAATCACTATCTTAGAGGAGTGTGTGAAATAGGTCATTTTTGCAATAATTGAAACTAATTTTAGCATAAGAGTGTTTTTATTTTAAGTGCTGAGGATTCAATCTCGATAAATAAAATTTGATGTGCTGGCTTAATTCTGAATTAAATAAAGAACATGATTGGGAGCTTTTGGCTGATTCCGTACATGCACTATGTGTGTGAGGATTAGTATATATTCTACATGGATAGAAATGACTAGAACTTGTCCTATGTGTTTACAAAGCAAAATAAAGGGTGTTGGGTGCAGGAAGTGATGTAGGCAATTCTTTGACAACCTTGTTTTTAACTTTAAAAACCTTCCCTTGGTGTATAATCTTAGTCAACCCCGTTGAGCCTTGAGTTTTTTTTTGTAGCCTGTTACGAAACCTTACCCCTTCTTTGTTGAATCGTAATCTGATCCAAACAAGCTCCTGAGTGCTTTTAATATAAGACTAAAAGAAGACTTAGAGCAAAAATGAGAAAATAAGGCTAATGAGTTGATACCCCCAAAATAGAGGTTATTGATGTTTGATGATACTGGTTCAATTGGGATTTAGTAAATAGAAATGCTACAATAAACTTGTTTTGGCCCTGGTCCAGTTGGATAATGTGAACCTTAATGAAAGTCTTTAAACTTAAGTTAGGGGTGGCTATAATAAGGGTGCGAAACAAGAATATGGAAGAAAAGGTTAATACTCCTAGCCTAGTGTGAGAAAATAAGCTAATTAAAAATGGTGTTGACAAATGAAAATATGGGGAGAAATAGAAGGATAAATTGGTGTTGGAAAACATAGTGAATTGATAGTTCTTGTAATTAAACGCTTAGGAGCAATAGTCACTATTCCTATAAATAGTACCTACCTATCCCTAAGCCTTTATTACAACCCGGAAAAGACCTAGTTGATCCTTCACCCAAACATCTGACTATTAGTGGAGTAGAACACTAAGGGCAAGCTTATGGTTCATTCAATAGCATGTACGAATTCTTTGATTGAGAGTGAGTGATTTGATTTGATACTCCCCAATTGTTGCATAGTTCACATTGTGAGTGAATATGGGGAAGTTTCCTATAGTGAGGATGCAGGCGGATGAAAGCCAGATTACTTATTATGTTTCTTTAATTTAGTTTGCCAACATGTTAGAAATCCATTATTGAAGAGAGAAGAATTTGTACTAGAATGTTTTTTTAGCTCAAAATTGTTTTGACAAGATGATGTAAGAATTGGTTATTGCAAAGTGTAAGTGCTCATGGCCACATAACTTTGAGATTGTGATGAAAAGAGGAAGGAATTATGTTTTTGAATTCATGTGTTCGAGGACGAACAATGTTTTAAGTGTGGGGTGGTGATCTTGGGCATATTTATATGCTCAAAGCACCAATATGCACCCAGATTTGAACTTAGTTTAAGAACTTTTGTATGAATTCTTAAGTATAATTCAGCTTTTTTCGTTTTGTGCCTAATGGATATGATTAGTACTTTCAGGATCAAAATCATAAAGAACTGTGCATAATTCGATACAAGGAGGATATGGAAGTAGTAAAGGAATGCAAGGGACTAAAATTAAGCTGAAAAGGGGAAGTTGGAATGAAGAAATCCTCATTTGAAGACACTCCGCATCGTGATGAGCAACAAAATACAAATGGTCAAATTCCAGTGAAGGTTTGCGAAACCACCGCATCGCGGAGAAATTTTGTTTATCAGATTTGGTGACCTAAAGGTTTAGCATGTCGCGGAGGATGATTATTTCGCAATTGTCCCAATCCAGTGGCTCACCGCGATATTGGAGCATCGCGGTGAGGGTGCATTTTACAGTTATTGGGGTGTACTTGAGCTCTGCGATTTCTCATATTTTAATGGAAAATAGCAATAGAAGGCATGGGGCGACGCACCGGGTGGATAAATCGGGAACATTTTAACTATTTTGTCCCAGCTATAAAAGAAAAAATCAGAGATAATATGGGGGGACTTTTTGTCAAAGAGAGCAGCGGCGGAAAAACAGAAATTTCTCTCTTTTAGGGTTCATAAACATTCTTTTGAATTTCTTTATTTCAAGGATTGATTTGGGTATGATTTATTACTTATTTTGGATGGTTAATTCAAACATGAGTAGCTAAACACCCCCTTTCTGGGGTTGAGGCTAAGAACATGAGTACTTTTTAATATTCTTATTCATAGTTTCTTTTTCGATTATCATATGGGTTGTTCTTAATTTCTTAAGCTTACTATTTTAATGATTGGCCACCATTAGAATAAATTTATATTTCTAAGGTTCTTATTCTTTTATAAAGTAAGGGATTTGAATTAGCATCTAGGATAGAGATATACCTAGAAGCCTTGCTTGGTTCACTTGCAGGAAGACAACTTCATGAATCTAGAAGATTTGTTATAACTCTGCGGGAGTTGTAGTTACAACATTCAATAGATAGAAGATCTGAAGTCGGGAAACTAAGATTATGGCATAAACCTTGCGAACCATCAACCCGATAACCAATTAGACTGTGAAAAGAATAGAGAATTGTATGATTGTTCACTATACCTCAACCCTGGAATCGTCATCATTATTGATTACAACCATTGGTTACTTTGCTTTAGTCATCACTAATTATTTATTGTTTAGTAAATTGCATTTTATTTATAGAATCATCTTAATCTTAATACAATTAAACACTTAATACTAAATTGTCTTAAACTAAATATTGAATAAATTTCTAGTTTATTGATCCTCGAGGGAACGATATCTGACTGTCTAAGTCATTATATTACTTGCACGATCACGTACACTTGCGTGTGTGTAGAGACGCAACAGTAAGAACAACTTTTTCCTTACCTTTGTCACCTCTGCCTGACATCTAAATTATGTAAAGTTAACAAGTAGTTAGTTCCTACAAAATGAATCTATAAGAAAACATTACAAGTAACTAATTTCAAATTACTAATTTACATTTCAAATCGCTCACACAACATGAGATAGAAAAGAATATTTTTATTACTATATAAATCATAGAAAAGCAAAAACAACAATCTTAAAGAGTATATTACATATCAATCTTAAACAAGAAACATAAAGGTAAATATATAGTACAAAGCATACAGATATGATCAATACATAATAAATACAACCTACACAAACTAATCCTCCTCTTCTGAAGACTCTCCACTAAACCATTCACCCTCTTCGAAAGTTTCCTCATCTCCTACCCATTCAACCTCTTCTTCCACAATACTAACTTCTTCAAATATATTTTTCGGGTGATTCAAAGTATCCACTAAGTCAACGTCCACTAGCTGGTGATCAAACTGCATTTCATTTTGATACGCAGTCTCCAACACATTCTCAAAGTCCACCCTTCCTATAGGCTTTGTTTTGATTATAGCCCTCCAATATGACTTATCACTGTGCAACGGATAAGAAGCATAATACACTTGTTTAGTATTTTGCGCTAGAACAAATAGATCATAAACAAGATACGACCTATTGTGCTTCACTTCAATGATGCTATGCTCCTTATGTACTCTTGTGCCTCTAGTGCTTTGATCAAACCACTTACATTGAAAGAGGACAATTTTTTTATTGAAAAACCAACATACTCCAGTTCTAAGATCTCGTGTATGATGCCAAAGTAATCAACATCATCATCACCCTTAACCCAAACACCACTATTGTTTGTTTTTCTTGTTCTAGAGTGTTATTCGGTAGAAAATTTGAATCCATTTACTGTGTAATGGGACATTGCATGAGCTTCAACTGGACCCAAAGAAATATCTCTCAAGAGTTGATCATATGCTGCTGTATTTGGTGACTAGTGTACCCATAAATATTATACATATATATATTATATATGTTTTAGTTGAGGAATATGTAAATGTTTAAAATTTGTAGAAATATTAATATAGTTACGAACCTCATATGTAAACCATGTTGCAAAAGATGCATACATTAGATTTTTGTGGAATTGAGTCTTAAATGAACTGAAGATCCAACATGTGAAACACAATAAGTTTTTTTAAGGAAATGTGTAAACAAATAAGATATGTTAAAATTTTAATATCCTTACTTCAGAAAGGGCTCAACTTCCAGATAATTCAACAAGACATACAAAGTTGCTGATTTGCGCTCCGTGGGAGTGAGCCGGGTATGATCTTTTTAGCCTTACAACAAGATTGATTAAAAATTAATATCGATTGCAAATAAGGATCATTCACATCGTCCTGATGACGATTCGATTGGTTTCTTGAACAAGCAACTTCATCATGAAAGTAGTATGAACAAAATTGAGACGTTTCTCTTGCAAGACATGCCTCAACTATAGAGCCTTCCACTCTATGTTTGTTTTTAGGACCCCATTTTAATTTTCCAATTGCCCTGCACAATCTTAAGACTAGATGTTTACTATATTTAAAAAAGATATGTATGAAATTAAATATGTTGCAATTGCTTACCGTTCGAATGGATACATCCACCTCATTTGAACTTGACCGCCTAGCCGAGCTTCGTGCACAAGGTAAATGGGAAGATTTTCCATCACATTGAAAAAAGCTGGCGGAAAAATCTTCTCAAACTTGTTGGTGATAACAAAAATATTACTTTCCATTCGCGCCAGATTTTCTTCTTTTAATGTGGTGGCACATAAGTCTTTAAAGAACAAACTGATTTCTGCTATTGGTTTCCATATGTTTTCAGGTATATCAATAAAAACAATTGGAAGTAATTGTTCTATGAAAATATGACAATCATGGCTTTTCATTCCATGCAAGATTCCGTGTGCCATATCAACCCTCTTTTCCAAATTTGAGGCATATCCATCGGACATCTTCAAACTTTGGACCCACTCACATATTTGACGTTTTTGATCCAACTTGAATGTAAAACTAGCCTTGGGCTTAAGAAATTGCCATGGGCCCCTCATGTAAGTGTAATTCTCTGTGTTTGCAATATTCTGGTAAGTCAACTCTGGCCTTAGGATTGTCCTTTGCTTTGCCGGTGACATCCATAACTATGTTGAACAAGTTGTCAAAATAGTTCTTCTCAATATGCTTGACATCAACATTATTTCTAAGTAAATTATTTGGCAAATATTCTAAATCCTAAAATATACTTTGCTTAGTCCAGTTATGCGAAACGTCATATCCATCAAGCCTGTACAATGGTTCCTCGCTGGCTTTAGGCAAATCTTGAACTATCTCCTAGATGTCATGACCAGACAGCCTTGGAAGTAGACTATCATATTTCCTTCTATTCCTTCTAACTGCATTGTTGAGTCTCCTAAATTTATGATCAGGTGGCAAGAAACAACGATGACAATCAAACCATGAATTTTTCCTGCCATGTCTAATGTGAAAGATTTTGTTTTTTCCATGCAGTATGGACAAGTCAGCTTTCCAGTTGTCATTCACTCAGACAATATTCCATAAGCAGGAAAATCATTAACAGTTCACATTAGATATGCACGCAAATTAAAATTCTATTTAAGTGAGTTGTCCCAAGTTTTAATCCCCTCTTGCCATAAAATTTAAATTCATCAATCAAAGGTTGCAAGTAGACATCTATTCTCCTTTTTGGATTATGCGGGCCAGGAAAAATACAATTTAAAAATATATAGGGACTAGTAATCAATATTTCAGGAGGACGATTATAAGGGGTGATAAATATAGGCCAACATGAATATAGCTCAACACCAACTGAAAAGGGAGAGAAGTCATCCGCACATAATCCCAAACGAATATTTCATGGATCAGCTGTAAAATCTGGATAAGTTGCATCAAAATGCTTCCAAGCCTCTCCATCAGATGGATGACACATAACATCAGTGGGCCTTCTATCTTCACTGTACCATCTCATATGAGGAGCTGAGCTGTTTGAAGCATTCAACCTCTTCAACCTTGGTATTAGAGGTAAATAATGCATCGACTTAATAGCAATTTGATTTCCACTAGAACCATGCTTATATCAAGGGTGCTGACAAAACTTACAGGATTCTAGGTTAATATCTTACTTAAAGTATAGTATGCAGTCATTTTCAAAATAATCAATTCTAACGGAGGAGAGGCCTAACTTTGACACCAATTTTTTTGCCTTATAGAAAGAATCAGGAACATCCAAGCCGGGGTCAACTAACTCTTTAATAAAGTCTATCATTGAGTCCATTCCTCCTTCAGCACTATTTCAGTCAGATTTAATACTTAATAATCTAACAACAACAGATAAACGAGAGTGCGAACACCCGTCAAACAAAGGATGACTAGCAGCATGCAATTGTTCATAGAATTTGCCCGTTTCGCTATAAGGAACATATTCAACATTTTCCCAAAAGTCGCCCCCGTGTTGCATCCCAAAAGCATCATTCACCATTTCTGTCATCCTAGTATCTTGATATTCATTATGCCCTGCAGACCTACTACTTTCTCCAACAACAAAGTTATTTTACGCAACATCACCATGAATACCACGCAATCTTAAAAAGTCCTCGTGAAACCCCTTTCTATAAAGATGTTCATTTACATCTTCTTCATTTACAAGATTTATACCATCACATCTAACACAAGGACAACAAATAGCCCAAAAAACATGTCCAAACATAAAGTGTCTTAGCATGTTCAATAAATCGTTTAACACCTTCAACAAATTCCTCCCTAATACCCATTCTATTATCATTGTTCCGTTAATATATCCAGCTATAATCAGGTTCTATCTAAGCAATCAATCAGATTAAATTAATTAGATCAAGTCACAAAAATTCAATTATCACCAAACATAACGACTTTAAAAACAAAAAAACACCTTTAGAGTCCCTACACTTAATCATTTTCAACCTACCAACTCACCAAACATAACCACTTTCAAAATAAAAAATCCCCTTTAAAGTCACTACACTTAACCATTTTCAACCTACCAACTCACTAAACATAAACACATTTAAAACAAAAAATTCCCTTTAAAGTCTCTGCACTTAACCATTTTCAGGTGACTAAATATCAAAACAAAACCACATTCAACACATAAAATACTCTTTAAAATCTCTACACTTAACCATTTTCAAGTGACTAAGTATCAAAACAAAACCACATTCAAAACAAAAAATCCCCTTTAAAGTCCCTAACCTCAACTATTTTCAAGTGACTAAATATCAAAATAAAACCATATTTAAAACAAAAAATCCCCTTTAAAGTTCCGACAGTTAAACATTTTCAAGTGACTAAGTCACCGACCAAACCACATTCAAAACACAAAATTCCCTTTAAAGTACCTACACTTAACCATTTTCAAATGACTAAATATCAAAATAAAACCATATTCAAAACAAAAAATCTCCTTTAAAGTCCCTACACTTAACCATTTTCAAGTAACTAAGTCACCAACCAAACCACATTCAAAACAAAAAATCCCCTTTAAAGTCCCTACACTTAACCATTTTCAAGTGACTAAGTATCAAAACAAAACTACATTCAAAACAAAAAAATATCCTTTAAAGTCCCTACACTTAAGCATTTTCAAGTAACTAAGTCACCAACCAAACCACATTAAAAACACAAAATCCCCTTTAAAGTCCCTACACTTAACCATTTTCAATTAACTAAGTCACCAACCAAACCACATTTATAACACAAAATCCCCTTTAAAGCTCCTACACTTAACGATTTTCAAGTGACTAAGTCACCAACCAAACCAAATTCAAAACACAAAATCCTTTTAAAGTCCCTACACTTAACCATTTTCAAGTAACAAAGTCACCAACCAAACCACATTCAAAACACAAAATCCCATCTAAAATCCCTACACTTAACCATTTTCAAGTAACTAAGTCACCAACCAAACCATATTCAAAACACAAAATCCCTTTAAAGTCCTAATACTTAACCATTTGGAAGTAACAAAGTCACCAACCAAACCACATTCAAAACACAAAATAACCTTTAAAGTCCCTACACTTAACCATTTTCAAGTAACTAAGTCACCAACCAAACCACATTCAAAAGAAAAAATCTCCTTTAAAGTCCCTACATTTAACCATTTTCAAGTGACTAAGTATCAAAACAAAACCACATTCAAAACAAAATATTCCCTTTAAAGTCCCTACGTTTAACCATTTTCAAATAACTAAGTCATCAACCAAACCACATTGAAAACAAAAAATTCCCTTTAAAGTCCCTACACTTTACCATTTTCAAGTAACTAAGTAACCAACCAAACCACATTCAAAACACAAAATCCCCTTTAAAGTCTCTACACTTAACCATTTTTAAGTAACTAAGTCACCAACCAAACCACATTAAAAACACAAAATCCCCTTTAAAATCCCTACACTTAATCATTTTCAAGTGACTAAGTCACCAACCAAACCACATTGAAAACAAAAAATCCCCTTTAAAGTCCCTACACTTAACCATTTTCAAGTAACAAAGTCACCAACCAAACCACAATCAAAATACAAAATCCCCTTTAAAGTCCCTACACTTAACCATTTTCAAGTAACTAAGTCACCAACCAAACTACATTCAAAGTAAAAAATCTCCTTTAAAGTCCCTACACTTAACCATTATCAAGTAATTAAGTATCAAAACAAAACCACATTCAAAACAAAAATCCCCTTTAAAGTCCCTACACTTAATAATTTTCAAGTAAATAAGTCACCAACCACACCACACTCAAAACAAAAAATACCCTTTAAAGTCCCTACACTTAACCATTTTCAAGTAACTAAGTCACCAACCAAACCACATTCAAAACACAAAATCCCAAGTCACCAACCAAACCACATTCAAAACACAAAATCTCCTTTAAAGTTCCTACACTTGACCATTTTCAAGTGACTAAGTCACCAACCAAACCAAATTCAAAACACAAAATCTCTTTAAAGTCCCCACACTTAACCATTTTCAAGTAACAAAGTCACCAACCAAACCACATTCAAAACACAAAATCCCCTTTAAAGTCCCTACACTTTACCATTTTCAAGTAACTAAGTCACCAACCAAACCACATTCAAAACAAAAAATCCCCTTTAAAGTTTCTACACTTAACCATTTTCAAGTGACTAAGTATCAATACAAAATCACATTCAAAACAAAAAATCTCCTTTAAAGTCCCTACATTTAATCATTTTCAACCTACCAACTCACCAAACATAACCATATTCAAAACCAAAAAACACCTTTAAAGTCCCTACACTTAATCATTTTCAACCTACCAACCCACCTTTAAAGTCCCTACACCTAATCATTTTCAACCTACCAAGTCGCCCAACATAACCACATTCAAAACAAAAAATCATCTTTAAAGTCCCTAAACTTAATTATTTTCAACCTACCAAGTCGCCAAACATAACCACATTCAAAACAAAAAATCACCTTTAAAGTTCTTACACTTTATCTTTTTCAACCTACCACGTCACCAAACATAACCACATTCAAAATCAAAAAGCACCTTTAAAGTCCCTACACTTAATCATTTTCAACCTACCAAGTCGCCAAACATAACCACATTCAAAACAAAAAATCACCTTTAAAGTTCCTACACTTTATCTTTTTCAACCTACCAAGTCACCAAACATAACCACATTCAAAATTAAAAAACACCTTTAAAGTCCCTACATTTAATCATTTTCAACCTACCAAGTCGCCAAGCATAACCACATTCAAAACAAAAAATGACCTTTAAAGTGCATACACTTAAATCATTTTCAACCTACCAAGTCACCAAACATAACCACATTCAAAACAAAAAAAAACACATTTAAAGTCCCTACACTTAATCATTTTCAACCTACCAAGTCACCAAACATAACCACATTCAAAACAAAAAATGAACAACAAGACCAACAAGATGTCAACAACAATGCTAGTGAATCGAACAAGGCCACACACGGCTTCACTAGACTTCAATATTAACAATAACAAGAAGATAACAACAATGCTAGTGAATCGAACAAGGCCACACACGGCTTCACTAGACTTCAATATGAACAATAACAAGAAGATAACGATATTGAATAGAGTGAAATCAACTTACCTTTGTTTGGCCTAAATTAAAGTGAAAGAGATAAATTGTCACCGAATCTAGATTCAGATGTGCTGGTAGCGCAAAGATACTAAATTAGGAGCAGAAGAATAATTTTCAACCTGTCATTCGAAAAAAAATATTTAATAAACAGTATCCAAGCAGACAAATAATTTTCAGCCGATAACACCTTCAATCCAACTAAACCCATATAAACAACAACAAGCAAAATCACAAAAGGAAAACAAGAATCTAAAAAAATCACAACTAAAGATTCCAAATTTAATAGATTTCTACCATGAATAACTTCAACCAATATCAAATACAACGAGCTAACCTTAAAAGCCAATCAAATCTCAAACATTGACATCTAAAGTTTCCAACATTGACAAATTCCAACCAATAATAACTTCAATCCAACCAAAAAAAAATAATCAAGAACCTAAAAAAATCACAAGAAAATATTTCTACTTTGAGTGATTTAGCAAAACTCATATCAAAAACAACAAGCTAAAGTGCTAAACCATAAAAGTAAATCAAGAATCTCAACAAATCACAACTAGAGATTCCAACTTTGAGGAATTCCAACCAATGATAACTTCAACACCACAAAACCCATATCAAAAGCTACCATAAAAGCAAATCAAGAACCTCAAAATTTCATAGCTAAAGATTCAAAAGACTCAAATTTTAAGGGATTTCTACCATGAATAACTTCAATCAAGAGAAACTCATATCGAAAACAACAAGCTAAACCATAAAAGAAATTCAAGAATCTCAAAAAATCAAACAAGAAACACAAAAGTAGCTTCATACCCAAGTTGTCGTCGCCGGAGTAGAGCGGGAGCAGTCGCCGCAGTTCCTAGCAGGAGTAGATCGTGATGTGTGTGTGTGTTGCTTTGTGTTGGTGGGTGGGTGTGTAGCTGAGATCGTGATTTAGGTTAGGTGTGTGTTTGTTTTGATCTTTTATTGTTTTGGTCGAGTCGGGTTAATGAAACTTAATTTTTAAAAAAAATTATTTGAAAACCGACCACAAGAGGTCGATTTTCTGGAAAGTAATTTTGAAAACCGACCACATGTGGTAGGTTTTCAAATAATTTAAAAAAAGATTAAGTTCCAGTGATATTAAATTAATGTTTAACAAACTACAATTAATAAATTAATGAAATAATATTAATTTTCAACAAATTAAATTTTTAATAAATTCTATAATATTTATAAAAACATCCAAATAATTTAATACATCGCATATATATTTAAATCAGATAATTAGTTATTTTATCATCACATTAACACGAGTAGTATATTTCCTCAATCGTATAATAATATCAATGAATTTTGCAAATTAAGATAAATTTTTGGTTAATTAGCTTTTAAATACGATATTACATATATTTATATATATATACCTCGTAATACAATGTGTTAATCAGATAAATTATCGATTACTTGTCTTACGTTATTACAACTTCAACAATATACGCCTATATACATTGACACAAAATAGTATATCTATTTCCTCAATAATATGATATCAACATATCATTCAAAATATTTTGATATATAGATTCAGTTATCTAGCTTTCGATTACTGCATACGTCACTACACGAGATATTCGTATATATACATATATTCAATTATCTATATTAGCTTTCAAATGCGTACTATTAACATCACAGACACGATTTTAGTATCCCATAATAATATACAATGTATATCACAAATACTCAGAAACAAAACTTGTAAGCCAAAAAACTCTAATTCACCGCCAAAATTTAGCGGTCTTTCAAAATTCGAAATTCAAAGCAAATGGTAAGTATATGACAATTTCAAGATTCAATTTTCAGTCTCCCTCCCCCACTCCCCCCCCCCCTCCCCCTCCCCCACCCCCCCCCCCCCCCCCCCATCATACCGCGTAATACTTATCTTATATTATTACAACTTCAACAACATATGCGTGTCTACATTGACACAAAATAGTATATATATTTCCTCAATAGTATGATATACATCAACGTATCATTCAAAATATTTTGATACATAGATTCAGTTATCTAGCTTTAATTTCGATTACTGCATACGTCACTACACGAGATATACGTATATATACATATATTCAATTGTCTATTAGCTTTCAAATACATTGTATAAGCATCACATACACGATTTTACTACCCCATAATAATATACAACATATATCACAAATACTCAGATGAATTATCGATTAGATTAGATTATGTCATTGATATACCTTCAATATATAATATGTATATACTATGTATATACCTATACATATACACACTATCGACTATATCAAGTTCTAAATACGTACTATATGTATCACATATGTACACGAGTATATTATCCAATAATATAATACAACGTGTTTCATATACATACTCTAATGAATGATCGATTAATTATATTTAATTAGCTTAATTATATTCTACAAGGTTTTGACAACATCGTTCATCAATCGATCACTATATGATATATATATATATATATATATATATATATGTAAAGATATTTATATATATGAACTCTTGAATGCGTACTATATATATCATATCCACAAGTATATTACCTTATAATAGAACACGTTCATTATATTCTGATTAATTATCAGTTATATATTACATTATTATGACTGCAATAGTAACATAATATCATTATCTCCACGGAATGATGTATATATACACATATTCATTATACAAATATTATGCATGTTTAACGTCATTTAACGTATATACAAAGGAAAATATTAATTTTATATATTGAAACATAAGTACAAGATAAAGATTTTGTTTTACGTAATTTATTTTTTATTTGATATATTTTTTAGTTTAATGTTTTTACAAAATTTAATCTTGATTGATTTTTATTATTATTATATTGATTATCGACTATGTGTTATCAGTGTAATTTCAAAAAATTATATATATATATATATATATATATATATATATATATATATATTAGATTATATATAATTATTTTTTAATGAAAATAGTATATATATTTGATTACATATATATAATTATTGGTTTCTAAAATTATTTAATTTTTTATTTTTTTAGTTCAAAAATCTACCATAAGTGGTCGATTTTTTAAAATTATTTTCTTTTTTATTTTAATTAAAAAACCGACCACAAGTGATCAATTTTTTTTAAAAAAAATTCTTTTTATTTTAATTAAAAATCAACCACAAGTGGTTAGTTTTTTAAAAATATTTTCTTTTTTTATATAATTAAAAATCGATCACTAGTGGTCAATTTTTTTAAAAAAATTAATTAAAAAGAATTTTACAAACCGACCACTTGAGGTCGATTTTTTAAATTATTTTTTTTAAAAAAAATCGATCACAA
>NC_061116.1:199986208-200004495 GCF_002878395.1 Capsicum annuum | reverse complement strand
ACCACAAGTGGTCGATTTTTTAAAATTATTTTCTTTTTTATTTTAATTAAAAAACCGACCACAAGTGATCAATTTTTTTTAAAAAAATTCTTTTTATTTTAATTAAAAATCAACCACAAGTGGTTAGTTTTTTAAAAATATTTTCTTTTTTTATATAATTAAAAATCGATCACTAGTGGTCAATTTTTTAAAAAAAATTAATTAAAAAGAATTTTACAAACCGACCACTTGAGGTCGATTTTTTAAATTATTTTTTTTAAAAAAAATCGATCACAAGTGGTTGGTTTTGTTATTTTTTAAAATTTTTATTTGTAAAAGAAATAATAATTAATATAAAAATTATTGAAATGATTATTTTGATATTTTAAAATAAAAAAGCGATCACATGTGGTCAGTTTTTTACGACCACAATTTGTGGTAAATTTTTTCGGGTTTTTTAGTAGTGTTTGTTGTAAGACCCACTTTCAACAATCTTTTTTTTACACTTAGATAGAAGAGATGGAGTGAAACAACCTAAATCAAATGAACGCTAGTATTCTCGATTATTCTAGGACTTCTACGCGAAGGAGTAGAATCAAATTTGGGATTAGACATGACAAATTTGGGGCTATGACTTATGAATATCTATCACAATGGAGAATGAAAACCCCAAATAGATCAATTTAGGGTTTCTACGCGAAGAAGATGAATATAGCCAAATTTTTTTTATCAAGAAAAATCTTGAGTACGTTAATGGAGAACCGAGTTTTAATAAAATTTTGAAGGTCAAGTATGTGAATGGAGAAAGAGAAAAGTGCTTCTGAATTTTTTTCGGAGAATTAAAAAGTTTTTATGTCATAATACACTTTTTCTTTCAATAAAGTTATCTGATAAAAGTGTGCAATCTTTTAAATAAAATATAATATATATTTACCATGATTATCAATACACTATTTAAGGGGAATATTGATTATAATCCTATAAATATGGAATTGATTTTAAATTATACAATTAAAAAATGAATTTTGAAAATACAATAAAAATAATATATATTTTAATAAGTTGCTATAACTTGCAATGAAATTACTATTAATGCAATTATCTAAAAATGTTGTTAAAATTTGGAATTTTGAATCTAATAATAATATGTGGGATAATTTATTGAAATGACAGAATAAGCTTGTAAGTGACAAATTTGGAATTGTTAAAACTTAAAAATGAGGCAAAATGTATAATGTTACAAGGGGAAAATGTAAAATGAGAAATTGGCAAAAGTTTACGCCAAAAATTTGATTCAATAATTTTTTCCTTTAGATTTAATAAATTAAACAATTTCCTTCTGTATTAACTTTTGTGGTTTAGATTTATGACTTAATCACTTGTTCATACCTACCTACACAAATATTTATGATTCTTTTTAAGACACAAACTCAACGACCTTTTGTTATTTATCAAATAATTTTGATATTAAAATATGTAGTCCAGAAAAAATGAAGAAAAATTCAGGGGTGAGAATTGAAAGGGTACGCTTTTATAATCATTGGCACTCAAAATTGTGGACAAAACTAAAAGGTACTCATATGCATTAAAGAGAGTCAACTAATAATATATGTCTTGAAAATTACAATAGGTAGAAAGATCAATCTTTTCTCATGTATAATATATATTAAAATATAGAATACATATTAAATTTCTTTAGCAATTTTATGTGCTTATTTCTTTTTTAAAAGACTCATGCAAAAAATATGTAATGAAAATTTTGATTTCCCTACAAACAAGTGGAAAAATTTACTAAAATTTACTGTAAAGTTACCTTATTACATTAAATCCTAATTTGGTAATGTATTTACACAAATCTCAAATTAATTACATAAATCCTCTTATTTGATATTTTTTCGCTCTTAAACATTATACATCTAAAACACGGTTTTTCTTCCGTATTTTGCTCCTACTTGCTTTTATTACCCACTTGTATATTCCTCCATATTTGAAACCCATCTTTCACGGCAAAATTCAAGTGACGTCTACTTAGAGGTTATCAATTTGTAAATTATCAGGCTTTAATTAATTTTACTGATTTACTTTATTAATTTTTTGAATTTTTTTTTCAACTTTACCAATTAAGGAGTTTTCCCGAGTTTTCTTTGGTTGCATGTTGGTTTTGTATGAAATCACCGTATTTTTCCATCATATTCAAGTTTTGTAGTTCGATTTTTGTCATTTTTTCATATACTACAAGTTAGATCTTTGATTTTCTTTTTTTGTAGTTGCTATTGTTAAATCAATATAATCAATCGTATTTGAGGAACCCAATTTTGCAGAGAATCATTCAAAACACCGAAACAATCTCGTTACAATGAAGAAATTGAAGGAAGTTGCAAGTTCTAGATCGAAAAAGTCAGGTTCAAAAGCGGCAAGTAAAAAGAAGGTTGATGATTCCGGTCGATCGCGTTTTTTGAAGGTATTGATTATAAGTTGATAATATAGGTTTATACAGTGTGCGTATGTGTTCTATCAATTTAGTTGTGCATACATTATACATTACTTTGTTTATCTAACTAATGTATGATATACGTTTTTATATTCATAGAAAAGGCTGGTCCTATATTAAGTGAAATTATACATATCGAATCTATGAATTTTATACAAGGTTACATTACAAACAAATACGTACATAATGTATGAGTTGAATATTTTTATATGTATAATATGACATTAGACATTCTGAAAGTTTATATTTTAAAGTATAAGCTATAATATGTAAGACGTTATACATTAGTTATTTTATCCCACTAATGTATAATATAGGTATTCTGGAATATATTTCAATATGGTATACATTGGCAGTTCTGAACATCCAAACAGCTATAAAGTCTTAATTTTGTATAAGATGACATTATATATTCTGATAAGCTTATAGGTCATACATATTTAAGGTGAAACTGTGTATTATGACATTATACATTAATGCAGTTTATTTTTTAAGTATATAAGTTACCCTCATACATGTCTAACTGTTGTTTAATTAGGGTTTGATTTATTTTTTTAAATGTATAAGTTACCCTCATACATGTGTAACTATTGTGTAATTAGGGTCTGATTTTATTTTTCAGGGCATGCAATACCGACTGAACCGTTCAAGTAAATTTAATTTTTTTTTACATGTATAACGATGTTATAATTATTGAACGGACTGTTACTTCATCATTTTTTTTAAATCAGGGGCTGTGGCATCTTTGTATCTGCCTATGCAGAAATATTAAGTGAAGGACAGCAAGTCCATTCATGTGGGTTTGATGTTGGAACTCAATGTGCATGCTATACTTCATTACTATGGCATTACGGAGTGATAAAGGCAAAAAAAGGATACACGAGTGATAATGACGATCCTCCTCGGCCAAGGAATAGTTATCTCCAAACAATTGATGAAAGTGCACTTGTTACTTTAGAGTAGCATTTTTTTTATAATAGTCGACATTGAAACAACTAATTCTTGATTTTGTAGTTGATGTTAAACGGTTATGATATTACATTTTGGATGTTAATTCACATTTTATGGATGTCCTTATTCTTATTATACATACATATCTTCTGAAGAAATGTTTTGCAATTACTTACACTATATTGTAATGTTACTAAGATAGTTTGGTAGCTATTGAGTTCGCCTTACATTTTATTATATATAACGTATAAAACTAAATTATAAAATAGTGTGTTATTGTATATCAACAAATTGAATTTTTAGCAATAGGTAAATTATGTTATAAGTTAATAATACACTAAACAAGTGTCTCATACGTTAAAACTTATGTATTACATAATATCATACATGTTGTTAAACGTTCATGACTTAATAGAAAATAAAGAAAATGTTTAACGTCATACATATTTATAAACTATAACACTATATCATACATTATTAACATCTATAACACTATATCATACATTATTAACATACTTTTAAGGTATTTTTTTCATTAAATACTTTGTGAATGTATCATACATTTACACGAAAATATAATTTATAACTATACTCATAAAACAAAATGAAAAAGGCAACTTAAATTTTCACGAATTATGTTACATGAGTCTGTCATTTCTTATGTTGTTTAAACAAAAAAAATACATGTGGTTAGTTAAAAGTCATTGTTGTTAGTAAAACATCATACATGTTAATAAAGTATAATAGTATATCATACATTACTTATATATGAAATGTTAATGTATAACTATGTAATACACATTACGTTTCAACAACAATTTACTGTAATAGTTGCCAAATTACTTATTATATACTCATCTACGACAGGCCGATAAAATTCAGAACATCTTATCATGAGATGTAAGGTAATAAACAAGTATTTAAACTCGTTATCGAATGCCTTATGCATCTGAATATCTAATGCCTTATGCATCCGAATGTGCGATTCCGGATACACTTGGTTCAACATATAGATATAACGGGGCATTTTTCGATATCCATCTGCTGATCCACCTCTAAGCATTCCAATCGCCTTCTCTTTTGCACGCCAAGCTTTCGTGTAGTTAATATCAACACCGTAAACAACCTTCATCTCTTCAATTATGTCCGCTAGTGTGTGTGTGTATTCTCTTGTGATTAATTAATTTTGGTGTTGTAAATTCACTCACAAAATTTGTTGTCGCAACTAAATTATTCAGCACTCTATTGCTAAGACTCCAAGTATGCCCGAATTAAATCTTTTTGTCAAAAATATTTCTAAATGATTCATACAAGATGCCTTCAACACCCACTTGCAGTCTATGTTACGACAGTGCAGTACATAGCTGCATCAAATTTTTACATCGAGTCACTATATTATACAAAAGTTCTACAAATCATAATTTCAGTAAAAATGAAAAATTTGAGCCTGTCACAGTTTCATGATACAGTCGCTCGAATGTATTATATGTTATACATTCGAAATTTTATGATTAAATTCACAAGAATCCAACTTCAAAACATGAACTTTTTCAAAACGTCTGATAGCATATATTATCATACATTAAACCATCAACAAATAAAGACAACACGTTTATATCATACCTTTGTTTGTCGGATCGTTTAGCTTTGGTGTTAAAGCTATTAGCTATTGCATATCTAGTCATAACTGCAACTAGAGTATGTTGATCCTTATAAAGCTGATTTACCTTTATTTTTTGTGTTCTTGCAATCAGTAATGAAGTTTTTCACTACAATTTCAGGAACATAAAGCATACTATTATGTGTTTCAACGATTGTTAACGCAACCGAATCATATTCTCTACCTTCGATACAAAGTACAATCCCTGTTTCTCTATCAAACTTGATTTCCTTATTCGATTTGTCGAAAGCGAAAATACACAGCAAAAAATTAACCCATCCAAAAAATTATTTCTTCAACTCAACGTAAACTCTCACTCCATTGTCATTCCTTATGACAATTGGAGAAGAATTACCTTCAACGACATATTTCATTTCAATTTTTTTACGTATTTCGTCGAGATCCGATTCCATGGCGATCGTAGCAATCAATTTCAAGAAAGTTATACTTTCCAAAAAAATAATTGTGTCACTCTTGTAGGATTGATAACTAATTTTCGATTCCCAAATTTCAGAATGTCACAACAATATGGGGATATTCATATTGATTTTAGAAGAATTGAAGAACGCAGTAGAAGAACAATTTTTTTTTTGTTTTCCAGATCATAAATCCACAAACAAAAACGAAATTATTGTGATGTTTAAGAAAATTTTTGATTTTTTTTTTGTTTTCCAGAATCATAAATCCATAAACAAAAATGAAATTACTGTGATGTTTAAGAAAATTTTTGAAATTTAAATTTCAGGTATTATTTTTAATCATACACTACTTAATGTTAGCTAATTATTACCGTTAATTAAGGAACTGTCAATTAATTTATGATTTATCTTGCCTTAAGTATAGAATTAACTGTTTTATCATACATTTGAGATATATATAATGGACAATCAAATGTATGAGTATATTTGTAAAAGTAACCTTCGTAAAAATCATAAAAGAGAAAACTTGAAGGAATTTTTATATAATTAGTTTCACTGGATAAGGAATTTATGTTGTTTACACAAAGATTTACAAGAAAGTAATGAACTGGAAAGTGGACCATCAACTTAAACAGCCACTTTATTGCTAAGCCAGACCATATTTTTACATTGCAAAACACTAAAACAAAAGACAGAAAATAAAGATTAGATAAAAACAAGAAAAACTATCCAACTATCGGGCCCTACAAGCTATGGTCTTTATTTAGTTTTAATTTTCTAAATTGTCAGCTCTTCCATATGTTAATTCTTCTAAACGCAACTCTTCACCATTTCAGCTTCGCTGGGAAATACTGTACAATACAACATTTATGTTAATCAGTTAAATAATCCTGAAAATTAAATATTACAGTAAATTAATCAAACCAATGAATTGCCTAGATTTATTTAAAAAGAAAAAAAATTAAGCTTTCATTTTTTAACGATATTTTGCATTTTGAGCTAATTTTATCTGACTTAATGCTCACCTTTTCAACGAGAGACATATAGTAAGGTTTAACTTCTTCCACGTTAACCTGAACCTTGCTTTTGCTGTACAAGTCATATTTGCTGCACCATACAATTAAAAAAAATATTTTTAAAAAATAATGATATTTATTAAAAGTTACTCGCTCTATTTCAAAAAGAAAGACCTATTTTTTTTTAATTCGTTTCAAAAAAAATAATCTCTACATGACATGTTTAAGATCACAAGATTAAAAAGCATTTTGGTACATTTTTCACAACTTTAACTTAAAGCCACAAAATTTAAAAGTGTTTTTTATTTTCTTAAATTTTGTGTCAAGTCAAAGTAGATCATTCTTTTTTAAATGAGAAGAGTATGATAGAATGTTTCTTCTCTTCTAAAAATAAATTTAATTTCTTTAATTCAACTAATATTTGGGATCAAAAAGAATATTAGATCTTACTTAAAAATATGAAGCCATTTGAGATTTTCTTTATCTTCCTTATTCATTAGTTCCATATAAGCTCCAGATTTATGCAGGACTGCCACATTTAACAAGTAACAACACATCATTTAGCCACTTATACATCGTTAAATAATAAATAAAATAAAATAAAGTAAAAAACTCCAATCTACTTTCTTTTTCTTTTGTCCTTACCATAAAATGAATGATATCTAATGATGAAAAGACCAGCTGATGGCAACGTTGTCCCATTTTCCTTTGCAACCTGCACGTGAATGACACTTCTTTTTAATCACGTATATACAATCTAATAATAATAACTACTAAATCATAACCTAGTATACTTTATGTTATCTTCAAATTCAAATTAGTTGGATTTGGAAGGTTAACCTTTTCCTCTTTTTTACTTTGGATTACATGGGATAAATTTAGATTAATCGAATTTTACGCAAAAATCGAGCACGAAATTAAAAAAATTACTATATGGTTTAAAGAGTATTACCATGTACATATAGTCATCGTGACCCCATGACATCATGACGTTGTGTAGTCCACAACCCTTAGAATAGATTCCAAATTTGCTGTTGTAAGTTGGATTATTGTAGTCAGGGTTTTCCTTGAAGTACTACATCAACACCAAAATTAGTACTTACTAAATTTCAATGTGTGTTGAAATTAAGGAATTGAACAAAGCTAGTAAAAAGGAAAAAGGAAAAAGGAAAAAGAAAAACCTTGGAGTGAACAATAGAGTCATGGAAAGCACAGCCAACAGGGAATGTGTCACCAACAACAGCCCATTGAGGCAGCTCTCCAAAGCTAGGAAGAAGAAGCACTTTCCCCAAATCTTACAAAAAAAAAAGTGTAGCACCATAATTAGTCTCAAACCAATTTTAATACAATAACTACTACCACATATTTAGTGTAATTTTGCAAATAGAGTTAGAAGAACGTGAAAAGTGATGTGTATGCCTCTACCCAATGAGAGTAGAGATATTTTCATTAGACCCTCAGCTCAATTAATATTAATATTAATATTAATACAACAAAGAAAGAATTTGCACCATGAATAAGGGCAGTCAAATGAAGCCAGTCTTCATCAGGATAATCTTTCCTAATGGCTTCAGCACTTTGCAACAAATGCTGAATTTGGGGTTCATCCAAGTCAGGGTCACTGTCATCAACTACATCATTCAGTAGTTCACAGCATTGCCAGATGCTCATTTCAGCCTTGTCCAATTTTGCATATTTAGCCCTCATCTTTTTAACCTGTAACACAGAGACGCCTTAATAAAATTAGTAGTTTAAATCTTAAATATACACGTATACATATAAAAATAATATTATAATAATTTAAAATTATCTTTTTTAATTTTATATTTTTAAAAGACACGTGACCTTTCTCAACCTTCATTATTATTTCAGGTGAATTTGATATTATAAAATTTACTATTAAAATTTTTGAGGCTTCAAATCTTGGGGCCAAAACAAACATTTTACTAGCCTTAATCTTGAGTTTGACCAAATAAAGGTTAAACAGAGATACTTACGAAGTCAAAAGTCTGATTTAGGTGATTGATCTTGTAAAAGTTTTCTACCCCTTCTTGCCTAGCACTTTCAGCAGTGTAGTCCCTGTATTGAACATTGCCAATTTGTCAATTTTTGTTACACAAAAATGTACATATACTGAAAAAGTTCACTTCTTTTTTCTCATAAAAAAATAGAAAAATAGAGGAAATTTAGAGATGTGCTGTTTGTTTAATTTTTTTCAACACTTATTGATTAAGAAAATGACACCGAAATAATCTCAAGGACCATTTATTCCTTGTCACAGAAAACTATAGGATCGAATCGTTCAGCAGATCATGTTTTGGGCCCTAAAACAATTTGACTTAGTTAAGCAATAGTAACATATTGGTGTTAATTTAAAGATGGTAATTTATATGCAGCTTTATCTCAATTTTATCAAAATAAATTAAAGTGGTGTTTACGCAGACTTAATTAAACATTCTCACCTAATCAGAGCAATGTTTTTTTCCGGATTAAACAAAATCCCCTCCCAAATTCCAACACAAAAATTTATTAAAGATTAAGAGAACACTATATAGAGCTCAAACGTAAGACAGAGACCTAAAATTATGCCCAAACGCATTTGTTTCAGGCGCCGCAAATACACCATCCACTACCAATTCCGTTTCATTCACACCGTGGACAGTCGTTTCGTCAGCCTGGATATCTGAGAAACATACATTATTTAACAAAAAAATATTGATCTTGAAGAACCAAAAAAGAAGAAAAATATTAGAGATTAAATCTATACCAAAGGGAAGCTGCTCAATGAGGATAGTCATAGTGAATGGAAAAAAAAAAAATAACGAAAATACAAGGACCTAAATCTAAACTTTACTAATAAAAAAGATCAAATAGGGAGGATATGTTAGAAAAGTATGCGTAGGTTGCGTGTTTTAGGTTAAAAGAAAAGAGAGTATTTATAGCAGCCGGAAAGTCCTTCGCTGCGATTTCGGACGTTTGGAGTCCTTCCCTGAAAATCTCTAAACTTTGTATCCTCCCAACTAAGTTTTTTTTTTTTTTAATTATTATTCTATTCATTATTCATTATACATTCAAGCCAAGTGTTTGTTTGGATTACGTTGGGAAACATAAATAAAAAACACACCGGTAGCTAGTAAAGCTAAATAGCAAGCTGTATCCCAGTAGAAATCACCACCTTCTTTCTCTCCCTAGTACAGTGTGAGAAGGCAAGGCTGAACAAGTTGCAATTGCAACTCTTTACTAGGTGGGGACTGGGTTACTTGCCTCATGCAACTAGGCTAGCCATGGACCTCCACCTTTTTTAAATTTAATTATTCATCAAAATAGGCAGACAATTAATTAGTTATCCATTTTAATCATATTACTTATGTATGGGTTAGGTTTAGTAGAGATTTATATGTTAATTTAATTGTTATTCATCAAAATAGGCAGACAATTTATTTATTAATTATACATATAAATCATATGTTAGTACATATGCGTTGGGTTTAATATTTGTTGTGCGTTTTATAATTGGAGATCTATATGTTAGTTTAATTGTTGATCGTTTTATCACTTAATTACTCAAGTATTTGTACTTTTACCTCATGTTTGATGATGATATTGTGATGTAATAAATGGAAGAGTTAATACATAAAAATGACTTTAAACATGACACCAAACTATAATTTTGATAGTGCATAAATATGACCTTTAACTATTCAAAACTGCATAAATATGACTTTCAATCCTACGTAACAAAATGCGTGTTCAACTCACAAAACTGGGCGCGTCCAGCTTAAAATCTAAGCGTATAATATATAAATATGACCTCAAACTTTGACAGTGCACAAATATGACCTTTAACTATTCAAAACTGCATAAATATGACCTTTAAATGACTCTTCACTATTATTTTTTCATTCGGCTCAAAGATGAAAATGATATTTAATTTCTTTTGTCATTGCTGAAAAAGGTAATATTGAAGATTTAATTAATTAGGCGGGTCAACCTTATACAAAAAAATTGAACGGGTATGTATATATATTATAAAGCAGAGGATGAATTTAAGTTATATAATATATCTAAATATTATTTATTTAAATATTAAATTAAAGATGAAACTATAATAATAATAATAAGAAAAAATATAGTTTAAATAAAACATTATTAAATTAATGTTATTAAAGATAGTAGCAGTAGTATATTAAATTAACGTTATCAAATTAACGTAATTAAAAGATGTTATTAAATTAACGTTATTAAATTAACGAGGGACGGACCTACGTGGTTGTCATGGGGTTCACCCGAACCCCCTCGATAAAAAAATTACGTTGTATATATATAAGATAGAAAATGTATACTTATGTACGTATGTTAATGTTGAACCTCATCAAACAAGATACTTAGATAGCCCAATGGTGTTATTTGCTCTTTTTGGACGCTTCCTTCAGCCTACTATGCGGGTTCAACCCCTGCGGTTGTCTTTTTTTTAATTAAAAAAAAGTTAGGTATTGTTGCTAAATAATAATAATAATAATAATAATTTTTTTAAATTAAAAAAAAAGTTAGGTGCTGCTACTATAAAATTAAATAAAAAAATTATTATTATAATAATAATAATAATAACAACAACAACAACAACAACAATAATAATAATAACAATAATAACAATAATAAAATGACATCGTTTTAACACAAAAAGCAAAACTTTGATAGTGCACAAATATGACATTTAACTATTCAAAACTGCACAAATATGACCTTTCTCCAAGTCAGCACTTTTAACGACGTGGCACCGTGTGATTGGATTACCTTTTCACGTAGGCGCGAGTGAGACTCACGCATGGGGTTGCAAAATCGGAGGTTATATTTGTTCAGGTTTTGAATAGTTAAGGGTCCTATTTATGCACTATTAAAGTTTAAGGTTAAAATTATAATTTGGTGTTTAGTTTAGAATAATTTTTATGTATTAACTCTAACGAGAATAACATATTTCCTACCTGAAGCGATACAATATAAACATTTTAGTTTATTAAATGTTAAAATGCTACTCCTATATCATACATTAATACCGTCAAAAATAAAATTATTAAGAAGCAATAATGATATAAAGAATTATTTATATTATATAATATTCTTAGAGGTGCATGGCCCGTGTCAGCATGGGCTCAATACTATAGATATTTTTTAACATTAATATTTGATATTGATGAAATACAAACATAAATGTACATTGATTTAAAGTGATAACCTTTTAAATAATAATTATTTGACGGTACTCACTAAGAAGTGAAGTTTTATAAAATAGTTTTTTCTCACATGATAAGAAAGTGTGATGTGTCGTGTAATTGAGTTATTTTAATTGTTTGATGATAAGATTGAGACTTGTTACAAAATATAGAAAAAATGTAGAACTAATATTCATAGAATTATTTCATACAAAAATTAGAACAAAAGATACTTCAATTAATAATAAAATCCTGGATCATATTCTTAAAGATGATTATGGTTGAAGCAGCTGCAACAAATATGTCATAAAAGCATATTTTTCTTGTTTGATTAAATACTATTAATTTTCTAATACATAAATGACTTATAGTAATTAATTAGGGGTGATGTAGTGAAATCACGATGCAGCTCATGAAGTAGTCATGTCGAAATCAATATTTTAATTAAATATTATAAATTTTTTAATATATAAATGACTAATAAAAAATATTATTAATTATAATATATATAAATGACTTATAATAATTAATTAGGGGTAATATAGTAAATCATGGAACAATTAGAGGTGATATAGTAAAATGACTTATAATAATTAATTAAGGGTAATATAATAAAAAATATTATTAATTCTAATAAATAAATGACTTATAATAATTAATTAGGAGTAATATAGTAATTCATGGAGCAATTAGGGGTAATATAGTAATTGATGAAGCACCGGTCGAAATCATAGGCAGACATGTCATCTGTTTTTTATAATTAAATATTATTAATTTTTAATACATAAATGACTTATAATAATTAATTAGGGATGATATAGTAAAATTACGGTTAAAGCAACTGAAACAAACGTGATAGATATCTATTTTTTTAATTAAATATTATTAATTCTAATATATAAATGACTTATAATAATTAATTAGGGAAAATATAATAAAAAAATAGTATTAATTCTAATATATAAATGACTTATAATAATTAATTAGGGGTAATATAGTAAATTACAGAGCAATATCTATTTTTTAATTAAATATTATTAATTCTAATATATAAATAATTTCTAATAATTAATTAATTTTAATATATAAATGACTTATAATAATTAATTAGGGATAATATAATAAATCACTGAACAATTAGGGTTAATATAGGCAGACATGTCATCTATTTTTTAATTAAATATTATTATTTTTAATTATATATATGACTTATAATAATTAATTAGAGATGATATAGTAAAATCACCATTAAATCAACTGAAACAAACGTCATAAATATCTACTTTTTTAATTAAATATTACTAATTCTAATATATAAATGATTTATAATAATTAATTAGGTTTAATATAATAAAAATATTATTAATTTTAATATATAAATGACTTATAATAATTAATTAGGAATAATATAGTATATTACAAAGCAATTAAGAATAGAATAGTAAATAATAAAGAGCTGGTCGAAACCGGCTCTTTTATAATATAGAAAAATATATCATATTATTCTCTCATAAGTAGTTCTTTTTTTGGATTAAAAAAAAAGGCAATTCGGTAAATTCTCATTATGACCGGAATGCGGGAAGGGATCGGAACAAAAAAAATTTAACATATATAGTTAGGGGTGGGCGTTCGGTCTGATTATTTAATATCGGTTCGATTTATCGGTTTTGAGGTTGACAAAAATGACATCCAAAATCAAACCAAAATAAATTCGGTTTGGTTCGGTTTTACAAATTCGGTTCGATTATTTTGATTTTTTATTTCGATCTGAAATATTAAAGTAGTTAGCCTCTCTTTTTTATAACTAAGCATTTAAAATTGATGGTTTTTTTTAGAAAAAATATTTTTTTCAAACCTGTTTTTCATTCCCAAATATAAATAACTATGAATAACTCAACATGGATGAAACGAAATAAAATAATCATAAGTTTAACATAATACATAACGTCATTAGTCATTACATATAATATAATCTTGTATAAATAGTCCATAAAACAGTCCAAAGTTACCAAAATAGTCCATAAAATATTTGAGTCACTAAAACAATCTATAAACAGCCTGCGGCGTATGCGAATTTACTGTTAAATATTAATTGTGAATGTGAATTACTAAATATTATATATATATATATATATATATATTATTTATAAAAATTTAGTTTTTCGGTTTAACCGTTTTTTTTTAAACCGAAAACCGAATGGAAAAATCAAAATTTTAAAATTACAAATCGAATCCGATCAAAAAATCAGAAAACCAAAACCAAAATTAAATTTCGATTTGATTTTTTTTTTTTTTTTCGATTTAAATCAAAATATGTCCACCCCTATATATAGTGTTACCTTATATTATTATTTTCACACTTCTAATATGACACCTCTTGCTTATATATATATATATATCAACTTTATCTGTTACTCCAAGACTCCCTTCTGTATAAACAAAAAAAGAAATCATTAGATGTGAAATAATGGCATTTAGAATCAAAATTTAGAGAATATCAAGATTTTACATTCATTTTGAAGCAAACTAAAACATAAATTAAGCGATCGTTTGGTACATCATGTAGAATAAATAGAAATATTTTAGGTGATTATTTTATCTCATCCTATGAAGCAATAATCATCATCACTTTAGTACAAATAATAAAATAATCCCAAACTTAATGACTCTAATCAAATATGAGATAAAGTTTATCTCGATATTATTTTCCCTACCCAATATTACTAAACAACGCCTAATAAACACTTAAATAGAACAGATAAAAATCTTACATACTCTTTCCATTTCATATTATTTTCGATATATTCCATTTTATATAATAATTAAGAAATCACAAATAATAAGCTAATTTTATTAATTCACGCTTTTTAATCGAAAACTTTAAAAGATAAATGTGAATGATTTTAAAAAAAATAAAATTACGAGGATAACATAAAAAGAAATTAATAGATATTTTTTTTATTTAACAAGGTAACCAACTAATCAGTAAGATGATTGGGAGGAGGAAGTTAACTCTTTTAAGTTATGTGGGATTTGTGTAAATTGTACAATTGGTAAAATGTTTGTTTGTTGAGGTAATTAGTTGTAAGTATATTGGTAAAGAGTAGGACCCAACCTGACTCAGCTTTGAGTAGGATATCCCATATCTTCTTGATCACGTACTTCGAGGAATGGGTCCCATCTCTGACGCTGTTACCTACAACTACTTTCCACCTTTTAATTTGAGATATTTTACCACTTCTTCACGACAAGTTGTGGCTCTTAACTATTGGGCCGTCTCTTTTTCAACAAAAGAAATGTGAAAGCAAGAAGCCCATTCAAAACATTTCTGGTTGGTAGGATATTTACTAGGAATTTGTGGACTTGATGACCATCACAAAAATTACTTTTAAATCACAATATTTATTCAATTCAATTTTTTTAATTTATAAAATCAACATAAATTTATTATATTTTCTAACATTATTTACAACGACAACATACTTGTTATAAATATATTTAGATTATATTGAATGTTTATCAAGATCTAATAAGATCTATCAAGATCTAGTTGGTATCTATTGAGATTTAAAGTATCTGTTTTTTAGTCAAAAACTGGGAGTAATTTTTCCTATAAATAGAGAGATTTTATTCATTGTATTCTTAACAATCTTAAAGTCAAGAATCCCTCAAGAGAAATAACAACTCTCTCTATTCTCTCTGCTCCTCTTCTTTATTCTTTTGTGTTTCATAACATGTTATTAACACGAGACTCTGCCAAACAAGGTGAGATTTTAAATCTAAAGGTCAAGGTTAGTAATTCCAAACAATGTGAGATTTTAAATCTGCCAAACAAGGTGAGATTTTAAATCTAAAGGTCAAGGTTAGTAATTCCAAACAATGTGGGATTTTAAATCTAAAGGTTAAGGTTAGTAATTCCTTATGTTATTTATATTTTTCTATTAATGATATAATTATTGTTCAACTTGGAGAAAAATAATTGGTTTGGAATCATTTATGTTTTAAATTCATTCCTTAAGAACAATATTATCAAAAGGGATGATAATATGTTCGGTTTAAGTCTCATTGATTTATACCTAAGACGTCTTTATATGGATAAAACATTGAGTTTGAATCTCAATGCACCATATTGATGATATTATAATGGCTAAGACAAAATAATGAGTATTTGGTGAAACATGTCCCATTAAATATGCTCCATTCCTTGAATTGAATGAGGTAGCAATAAATCATATGTATGGCTTAATTTGCTTTTGTAGTAGCTATCAAAATTTGATACGTTAAGGCATGATTATATTCCATTCTTGAATAATGAGAAGCTTATTAATGCAAACGTGCACTTGATTGTGATGGTATCACAACTCACCTCCGAAAGAGACTGAATAATTAAGAAAAATTATTTTGAAATCTACTTCTGAAGTAGTAAATATAAAATTTATTCATGTAATAGTAAATCAGAAATTTATTAAAGAAAAAAGGTATATGTCATGTTAAACTTAGAGTTTACTAGTATAAGAGTTCATAAATTGATATGAATGATTGCGATATCCCAAAGATGTGCATACTGAGTATGTAACATATATTGAAGAATTAGAAAATTCTTCATTACTTTTAATGTTGCTTGTTCTCATAATAAGTTGGTTGGACCAACTAATATTGAAATTGGATTCCTTAAAATCTGAAAAATATAAAAGGTGAATATGAGTCCGTTCACCAGTCATGTGATCTATTAAGATGCATCAATATAAGATGATCACATGTGCGTTTATTGTCAACCTGCAGTTTGACATTCATAAAGTTGCTTGCTCAATAAAATTGAGTTAAGAGCAAAACTTTCAGATTGTGCGATCAAGACAATTCATCTTGATGATCATGGTTTAACATCGAATGCCTTCAATAAATAGTTAAACCATTGAGAATAAAAGCTCCATGTGTTGGTTTGAAATATTATATACAAAAGTACTTGTATGCATCAAACCAATAAATTATGATTAATTTCCCCTAAAAGTTGGTTCTAAGTCAGGAATCACACGTTGTCCATCTAATAGTCAATGTGCGGAATACGATTAATGAATATATCATGATACACAAAGATGGATTCCTCAAATAAGAAGGAGGATGTATGTTAGTTTTCCTAACATAAGGGGGAGATTATAAGCAGCTATGAAAAATGTTAGGAATTATCACCAGATCCTCATTCAAAAGATAATTCAAGTTAAATGTCGAAAGCATCTCATACTAAGCTGCAAGTGCTCCTATTTTGTGTCTCTAAAGGATAAAATCTACGCATGCATGAAACGTGGTAGACCAATCGGTTCCAAATGAAATGATCCTTGAAAATGATAAGGAGCAAATAATCATAATAAGAAGGCAATATGCTCTTGAAGAGCCTACGACCTAATACTTTATGAAACCTTATGAGAGGTTCAGGTACCTGAAAATAATGAAGTGATGAGATCTCAAAATGTTATGTCATAATGTGAACCGATACGAAATGATATATCATCAATATCTTTAATACAATATTGGCGCAATATTGTGAGAGATTACAAGGATCTGGATTCTACGTTTATTTAAGCATGCTGACGTAGAAATATTTATCAAGTGGCATGAAAGGATGCATTTTGATAAGCGTAAAACTTATTTAATTTACAGTCCAGATACGTAAAGATGTCACACTTGACATGTTGGATATTGTCACTTGACAATAATCTATATGAAAATCCCTAAAGGATTCAAAAATGTCTGAAGCATATAAAGTTTCTGGGAAACTTGTTTATTATCCTTATAAGGGATTTGATGGTTTGAAAATTATTGAAACTCTTGGAGAGTTTTCAAAAGCAATAACATTATTTGCTGAAATGAGAAACATACCAAATTGGATTGGTCCTGAAGTATCATATCCTAGTCCAATTGGTGTACTAATGTATCTTGCAAATACTACAAGGCATGATATAGTCTTTCGGTTACTTTGTTAGCAAGGTATATTTCTTCTCCTAATAGGAGACATCAAAATAGGATAAAATACATGAGCTTATTTTATTTTAAAGATTGTAGTCCCAATCTTATTGGTCATGGTGATGTTGGTATCTGACCCGTATAAAGCGCGGTCTCAAATAGTCTATGTGTTCATATGTGGTGGTACTGTTATATCTTGGAGATATACAAAACCAGTCTATCGTAGCCACTTCATCGAATCATGTTGAGATAATAGCTATTCATGAAGCAAGCTGAGAATATGTATGGTTGTGGTCCATGATACATCTCATTTGAGAAAAATGTGGTGTGAAATATGACAATCTACCCACAATTTTATACAGAGATAATGCAGCATACATAGCACATCTCAAGAGAGAATTCATAAAAGGAGATAGAACGAAGCACACTTCATCAAAGCTTTTCTACGTACACGAGCTCCAAAAGAATGGTGATATTAACGTGCAACAGATTCGTTCAAGTGACAGTGTGACTAACTTATTCACCAAGTCTCCTCCTGCTGCGACTTTCAAGAAGATGGTGCACAAGATCGGGATGCAAAGGCTCAAGGATGTTCTCATTAGG
>NC_061116.1:199964554-199983208 GCF_002878395.1 Capsicum annuum | reverse complement strand
CTTCAAAGGTTCCTCGGTAGTCTTAACTATATTTTCCCTTTTTATGAAAATCTGTCTAGAGATTTAGCTCCTTTGTATGATAGATTAAAAAAGGATCACAAAACTCCTTGGACTCAAATCCACACTGATTTAGTAAAATTAATTAAGAATCGAGTTCAAACTCTTCCTTGTACATCTCTTGCAAACCCTAACTGGTTGAAAATCATTGAAACTGATGCTTCTAATATTGGGTATGACGGAATACTTAAACAAGTTAATCCTCATACAAAAACAGAATGTTTGATTCGATTTTATTCTGGCAAATGGACTGAAAGTCAGAAAAAATACGCCACAGTAGCCCATGAAATGTTAACTATTGTAAAATGTGTTTTAAAATTTCAAGATGATTTGTATAACCAAAATTTTATAATCAGAATTGATGCTCAATCCGTTAAATTTATGCTTAACAAAGACTTTAAACATGATGCCTCTAAATTAATATTTGCGCGATGGCAAGCTCAATTAGCCCCTTTTGATTATGAAATACAATATAAAAAGGGTAGTGAAAATTCCTTGCCTGATTTTCTATCTCGCGAATATCTAACATGAATTTTTACACATACTTCCTCTCTGAGAAAACTATAATTACTATTATCAAATGCATTCCTTTAAACGAAGATATTCATTTTCTTATCTTAGAAACTCTAATTCGTAGCCTAATAGAAGAAGATTTATTCCTTAACCACAACGAATTCCTTGAAAATGAAATTTATTGGTTTGATATTGACTTAAGTGATTAATGTTTACAGATATAATGAATTTCTTTCTACACTTCTTCTCTGAAAAGTTCTTAATCACCTTTATAAAATCAGTTCCTCTAAATATGGATTTACACATGCTCATACTTCGGAAAGTCATTGATGATCTTATCACAAAGGACACACTTTATGAAGATCTCTTTGAATATATGTCATGGTATGCTGATCAAATTTCTGATTATTGATGCAGTATGGATCCTCCTTGGCAAATAGCCAAAGGAAGAGGACGGGGTGGAAGAAGTCAAAACTCTTCATATCAAGGAGGACGAACAAACCCTTCATATTTTGATCGAAGAAATTCTGCAAATAGCTCTGCAAGTTCTAATTTTCCTATATTACAACAAGGAAATAGAACTTTAATTAATTCAAAAATTCTTCGAGATGAATCATCATCATCCAAAACTCTGAATATTGGTTCTTCTGTACATTTAGAAGATATTCCTGAAAATCATCCGTTATACAAACAACTGCAACCTTATCTATCAGATCAATAAAAAACTGCAGATTCTTTTGCGTCCATAGTTCAAGAAAATTCTGAAGATAAGCCTTCATATGAAAAATTGGATGCTAGAGAACTTATATTATATATTGAAAATTAGCATATTCCTGGACAAGAAAATTCTGAAGAAGCATGGCGAATACTCAAAAATTACCTTGCTGCCAATGTATATTTTACTGGCGAATCATACAAAACCCGGACTTATTATGAACACATATTAGTGCAAACATTCAGTACAACCTTTGATCACAGCCCCCTCAGAGAAACTACCCCTGGAGTACATGGATACTCCAAAATGGTAGTTAAAAAACTTATTCCTATTGAAGAATGGGGAATTTCGCCAATGACTCAACGATCTATGCCACTGAGGCCAATGTGACAAACACTTGTCAATTTCACCTACTGGAATTATATTAAAGCCTTTTCTCAAGTATTATATTATAATAATTATAAGCACAAACACATTTGGTTTATAAAAATTTGTGCTAAAATATTTGAAAAACCTATTCCAAATTGGTTTATTCAATGGTGGACTCAACATGGACCTACAGTCATAATATTACCTCCAGAATATTCTTCTCTGTACTATTCATGGAAAAAATCCTCCCCTTTCTTAATCGAATTATATCTTTCAGATTACATTTGTAAAATAGATACTATTGATCAGATGTATTTCTACATAGAATTCTCTATCCCTTAGATCCATCGATGGTCCGTAGAAATAGGCTATGACACTCAACAAATTCCTGCCTTATACCGAATATTCTATTGTAATTTCTGGGACAAATTGCTTCGAAATGATCCAGAGACTAAACTCACCTATAGTCATGATCAAAGGGAGGAAATAATCAAGAAAATTGCTGAACATGAAAAAACTCCCAAAAAATCAATTTTGGTTGAAGAAAAAAGTCTTAACTATGTTTCTAGAAGAATATCTGCACATAACGGGAATAAAATGCAAATGATAGAAGAATATTTATCAGAAGTCAGAGATAAATTACTTCAAACTGTTGAGCAAAATTCAGATATCTCAATGAATAGTACCGAAGCAAATACTGAAGATATTACCGATTCTCAACCTCCGAAAATTCTGATAGAAGAGGAAGAAATTGAAAAGGCTGAAGCATTCATCAAGAAATGGAAAGGAAAAGACAAGATATGACTGTTTGATAAAGACCCCTCTAATTTTTCCTCTTTATAATAGTAAAATCACTGTGCACAGGGATCCATCCATTACTGTGCAAGATTCCCTTTTTTATTGTTTATAGACGCCTCATTCTCGTGAAGAGGCAGGAGTCAAGAAGTTCTCTCCTTTTGTTTTCCTAAAAAATCTCTCTCTATCCCTCTTTGTAACATATTTAAGAATTCAATAAAAGAAGGAGCTACTGTTTACTACTATTTCACTCTGGTTCCCGGCTAATCAGGTACTTATATCTTTCTTACTTGTGTATATTTAATTAAACTTCTACCCTAACCCAGCCATGACTATGTCCGACTGAAAGGTCTCTTATATCTATGTTGAAGATCTAACTTCGCTGATATGTTAACTATGAAAGCTCCAGACTCTATCAAAATAAAAAAGAATCCTTCTAATTTTTTGACTTGGTTTCAAAATGGAGGTACAGTCGAGTTCAATACACTTATGTTAACCTTGTCTCTGTGACTCCGTCTAGTAAGTTGTGCCTCTCTAGCCCATTGTGCTGTTACGAAAAGGGCGAATTCTGCACAATTAGAACTTCTAGACACATGGGTTTGACATAAGGTTATTAAATCTCTGACAGGCCCCATGTTTGGATAAAAGAGTCCATTCAGTCGTTCAACTCTTTAAGATTCTTTTCTATTTCGGTTGGTGCTTTGATTCGGTCTTCCGACTTTGGCTTAATCTGATATTATTATAATAATTAATAAAATTAATTTAATAAAATATATTCCAAATAAACATTTTATAAAGAAAGTTTCAAGATAACAAAGGAAAAGTAGAGGAATAAGAAGAGAATGGCTAGGAGGGAGTGGTGCAAATTTTTAAGGAAAAAAAAAAGGAAAGTAGGATGAATTTAAGCTTTTAAGTCTAATTCTGTCCACTTAATTTATCGTGATATATTAACCCTTCTGTGGGAAAACATAAATTAAAAGTAAATTTATAAAATACTATAACCAAATTTGTTTTCAAAATAAAAGATTACCACTTAATAAGCTGCAGAGAAACATAAATATTTTCTTTTAGTTTAGGATCTCCACACATTTATGATTCCAAAAACATGGAGTAAAAGGAAAGAGAGATTACTTGCATTCATTTTTGCACCCAATCAAATTAATTTAAGGGGTCGTTCTATAAAATATAATGTATGCATTAATTTTTGTGTATTAATAATATCTCGTTCGGAATATTTTTTTATTTTATGTATTATTAATGCTTATATTTTTTATATATTATTTGGTATTAAGGAGTGTATTGCTAATGAACAAAAATCATGATATCAACAGTAGATTCTAATGCATGCATTAAAATGGTTAAAGTCATAATTGTCCCTCAAAATTCTTTCGATCATATTTATGAAGGGTTTTTTGTATAAAAAATAAAATATTTGTTTACAAATGGTGCAATTCATATTATTTTTAATATACCAAATCAAACACTACATAAAAAATATAAGAATAACTAATATAAGTATAACTAACACAAATATTACTGATGCAAATATTATTAATACACTAGTCTTTTACATTATTTTTATACACCATATGAAACAGCACCCAAGTGTATTAGGAATACTAGCTAGAAGTTGGTACATATTTCTCTTTATTTCCTCCCCCCCTCTCCACCCCCCATTACATTGGGATGTTATGAAAAAAAAAAATATGTTTGGTACATAGTCATTCCATTAATGCAATATCATTCTTGATAATATTTTAAAAAAATGTACTGTTTTCATCTTAAACATACACGAAATTGTTGAGACATACTCGAACTTTAGGAGGGTCCTATTATCCCTCGTACTAATTAAAATCGTAATTTTGCAATCTTATTGTCTATGTGGCACATACGTGAACATTCAGTGTGTTGATTTACTGATGTGCCACGTAGGCACGAAGGTTGCCAAAGATACGATTTTAATTAGTCCAAGGAGTAATAGGACCTTCCTAAAATTTGGGTGTGTCTCAGCAATTTCGTGTATAGTTCAGGATGAAAACAAAGCATTTTTTCTAATATTTTAATTATTACTCTTCTCAGAAAGAATTATGATGGGAGTTTTCGTTTTAATAAAAGATATATATTTCCATAAGTGAAATTATTGTGATCAATATGAACTAATCTCCCTCTTCATAAATGAGTAAAAAGTATATACACTTACATTATGATGTAGAACAAGTTAGATTCATATGAAAATTATGATAAAAATATGATAAAATAGTAAAAGCACATAATGTTAGGGTTAAATTATCACACTTTTAAATGATGAATAAAATTTGATAAAAGTAATGTTGTATGTCTTAGAAAAATGTAATGAAAGATAATTTTTAAAACGTCTCGTTATAATATTCATTTGGTTTAACTTTTATCAAGCATAAAATTGTTTTAAATCAACTAGATTTGGTAGAAATAATGTTATATATTTTAGAAAAATATAATGAAAAATAAATTTAAAAATATCTCGTTATAATATCTACTTAGTTTTTCATTTATTGGGTATGGAAGCGCTCAAAAGCAAATCCATCTATCGAATACTAATTGGTCAATAATCATGCAAGACTTTCAAATACGCTCTGATACTTCTGACTCTCTAATCTCCTCTAATTTTTTTCACTCTCAATCTCGTATTTTTGATGTTTCAAAAGAAGATAAGAGGCTTTTTTTTATGCAACTGATGTTTTAGTGACATGAATAACATAAAAATCTTATTTGTTGATAGTAAAATTTTTAATTAAATAGATAAAAGGCTATTATTTTTCAGCTCCAAAATAAGAAAAAAAATTATACCTACCTCAAATAAACAGATTCTTGATTGATCGTGAACCGAGCATAGAGAATCAGAGAATCATAATTGACTTTCAATTAGAAGCTGATCATTATTTTTTCACATCTAAAAGAAAGACGATGATTTAAGACAACGGTCGAATTATATATATACGCTCCAAAGTAAGAAGGCAAAGCTAGGCCTACATCAAATAAACAGATTTGTGATTGATCGTGAACCGGGCATAGAAAATCAAAGAATCAGAATCGTCTTTTAATTAGAAGTTGACCATTATTTATTCACATCTAAAAGAAAGACAATGATCCAAGACAATAATCCGATTATATATATACGAAAATCAAATAGATGAAAGACTATTACTTCTCAGCTACAAAGTAAGAAGGCAAAAGTTATACTTACCTCAAATAAAAAGATTTGTGATTGATCGTGAACCGAGCATAGAGAATCAGCTAATCAAAATTGTCTTTCAATCAGAAGTTGGCCATTAACTTTTCACATTTAAAAGCAAGATGATAATTCAAGTGAGCAATCCGACTAATATATACACGCATGCACAAATACGTGTGTTATGCAAAATAAACAGGTGTTGGACATAACTGTTACACAACTTAAACAACTGTTAGATGCAATGTTTATTTGTATACTTATCATAATTATAAGACAATCTGATATTATATATACGCAAGCACAAACACGTGTGTTGCATAAAATAAGTAGGTGCTTGATATAACTGTTACACAACTTAAACAACTGTTAAATGCAGTGTTTATGTATATATTTATCATAATTATAACTCCCGTTCAATTAATTAATTATTTGTGTATTTTATTAAATTTGTATTGTTGCTACATATTTGCCAGTAAAATTATAAATAAATAAGTAAAGCAATATCAGAATTTGTTAGGAGATGAAGAGTTAAATGAGAAATACATAATATTTTTCATTATTTTTATATACCCTACTAAACAACACCTAACTCACAGTTAGAAATATTAGTTACAAGTTGGTACATACTTTTTTTTTTTTAATTTTTGGTACATAATATTTTTACATTGGGGTGTTATGCAAAAAAAAAATATATGTTTGGTTCGTAGTTGTTCCATTAATACAATATCATCCTTGATATTTTTTTAATTATTACTCTTCTCAGAAAGAATTATGATAGGTTTTTTCTTTTCAGTAAAAGATTATTTTCACAATTGAAATTATTGTGATCAATCTGGACTAATCTTTCATTTTATAAATGAGTAAGAAAGTACATATATTTATACCATCACGTAGAACAAGTTAGATTCACACGAAAACTATAATAAAAATACGATAAAATAGCAAAAGCACATAATGTTAATATAAAATTATCACACTTTTAAATGGTCAATAAAATTTTGTAAAAGCAATGTTGTATGTATTAGAAAAATGTAATGAAAAATATTTTTTAAAACGTCTTGTTATAGTATTCATTTGATTTATCATTTATTAAGCATTAAAGCGTTCTAAATCAACTAGATTTGGTAGAAATAATATTATATGTCTTGAAAATATGTAATGAAAAATAAATTTTAAAATGTCTCGTTATAGTATTTACTTAGTTTTTCATTTATCGAGCATGGAAGCGCTCAAAAGCAAATACATCTAACAAAACCTATTGATCAATAATCATGAAAGACTTCATGTTGGGTTCAATTGGTGTGAATGAAAAATAGAGGGATACAATCTTTTATGAAAAGACATATTGTTTTGGAAAAGAAGTGACTGTTCAGATAGTTGTGTCTGTTCAGAAAAAGATACAATGTTTCGAATGAACAAACATGACTCTTCCAAAAAATACACCTTTTCGGATGAACCATTGCCATCTTTCGAAAGAGGCACTTGATGGTTATATAAACCTGCATTTATCCACAGGTTTTGGTATGAAAATTTTTCTGTAATACAAACTCTTCTTGTCTTCAAAACATTCCTTGTGATCAATCAAATCGTTGAGTGAATTTGAAGAATCAAATTATTTGAGGTACCACTATAGTTAGATTGAAAATCATTTTATCCTGCGAGGAAGATTTCAAAGCCTCAGGTACAGTGAGGGGAATGATTCCTTAAGGACACTCCGTAAAGTCGGGAGACTTGGCTTTACATTTCTGTTTCATCTTAATTTTAGTAGAAATTTTAATTAAATAGATAAAATACTATTATTTCTCAACTTCAAAGTAAGAGGGAAAAGTTATACCTACCTTAAATAAGCAGATTTGTGATTGATCGTGGACCGAGCATAGAGAATCAGAGAATTAGAAATGACTTTTGACTAAAAGCTGACCATTATTTATTCACATTCAAAAGAAAAACGATGATCCAAGACAACGATTTGATTATATACATACACTCCAAAGTAAGAGGACAAAGTTATACCTACCTAAAATAAGTAAATTTGTGACTGATCATGAACCGAACATAGAAAATCAAAGAATCAGAATTGTCTTTTGATTAAAAGCTGACCATTATTTATTCACATCTAAAAAAAGATGATGATTCAAGACAACGATCTGATTATACATACACGCGAATTAAATAAATAAAAGAATATTACTTTTCAGCTACAAAGTAAGAGGAAAAAAGCTATTCTTACCTCAAAATAAATAGATTTGTGATTGATCGTGAACCGAGCATAGAGTTTCAGCGAATCAGAATTGTCTTTCAATTAGAAGTTAACTATTATTTTTTCACATTCAAAGAAAAATGATACTTTAAGAGAAGGATTCGATTATATATAAGCGCACGCACAAACACGTGTGCCACACAAAATAAACAGGTGTTGGACATAACCGTTACACAACTTAAACAACTGAATATTTATTTGTATATTTATCATAATTATAAAATGATTCAATTATATATACACGCACACAAAGGTACGTGTATCGCACAAAATAAGCAGGTGTTGGACATAACCGTTACACAACTTAAACAACACAGGTGTTGGACATAACCGTCACACAACTTAAACAACTGTTAAATGCAATGTTTATTTATATATTTATCATATTTATAACTCCTGTTTAACTAATTAATTATTTGTGAATTATTTTAAGTTTGTATTGTTGCTACATATTTGACAGTAAAATCATTTTAAAACAATTCAAATATATCATATTTTCTATATAAAGAAACAACCTACACACATTTTAATTAATTATTTTTCGTTCATTTTTATTTGTCCATTATATGAAAAATAATTGTTCAATAATATTTGTTATGTTTGAAAATCAATGAGTAATTTTTTTATTTTGATCCATTTTATTCTTACTATTAAATACTAATTATTCATTACGCAATACATTTTTCAATTCATTAAATTTACGGTATACAAAAGGTGATATGATAAAACTATTCATATTATTTATTATTTCTTAACCTATGCATGTGTTAAATTAATAATGGACAAGTATTATTGAATGAAGGGAGTAAATATTAAAGAAATTTAGTCAAATATTATAAAAATAAAATAAAAATTCCCATTAATCATGGTACCCAAAATATTATTATTTCATAAAATTATAAGTTTGACATTTACAGTTGCAAGCTAACATTCAAACTAGTACCCACTCCTCATATATTACTTGTCTACTTTTATTTTTACACGTATATTAAAAAATTGTAAATAAAAATAACATTTTTACTAATTTATGCTAATTCTTTTAATACATATATTTATGTGTTATATCCATCAACACATATTAACAATGAAGGATTCTTCTTAAACGTTAAAATATTTATATCTTAAAATAAATTGATTTAAAGCTATAAAATGATTAAATTAATTCTATTTTAATTTACAAATTAACAAGTAATTTGAAACAAAAAATTAATAATATAAACAAATAACATAAGACATAGGGTGTACAAGATTCAAATTTCTTTTATTCCTATTTTAACTTTTAAAAAGTCTTGTAGTTCAATCAACTGTGTAAACTTTTATCTTATGACAAAAATTCAACTTCATACCTTGTAATTACCTCTCATTTTTCCTTTTTCAACAAACAAAAAAGTATGAAAGGAAAAACAAAGGAAAAACTTATCTTTCTATTTCAAATCCCTAAAAGGCCAAATAAATAAAATAAATAAATAAATAAATAAAGTAATATCCAAATTCGTTAGGAGGTGAAGAGTTTTATGAGAAATTAAAGAGCTAAAAGCTTGTAAATCTTGCGTAATAGATGACGCAAAAATGGTATCATGTGACAGAGTTACTAACTAACCACCTTAGATTTGCCACGTACAATCAAAATACTTTCTCGTTTTTTTTTTTTTGGTCAATTTAATAAAAATTTAAAGCTCAATTAAATTAATATAAATTTTTAGAATTAAAATTTAAACTATTCAAAAAACATATAAAAAGGTACTATAAATTATAATTTTTTAATAGCTTAATTGAAAAATACAGCTTAAAATATTAATTAAACTTTACAACTCTAAAAATAAAAATGAATAAAGGGAGTACATTTCACAACTAGAGCAAATAAAAGAAAATAAGGGAGTGCATTTCACTATTACTCGTTCATTATTTATTTGACAAAGATAATTTTTTTATATCAACTCTTTGAATATATCAAAATTAATGTTTTAAAAAACACATTGATACAACAACAACAACATATTAGGTTGGGGGGAGTCTTTAGAGACCATAAAGGGGACTGGATCGTAGGATTTACGAGAGTCCTCCCCCATGTAGATGCACACCAAGCTGAGCTTTTGGCCATCCTTGAGGGCTTGAAACTAGCCTTCTCTAAGCATCTAACTCATCTGGAGGTCAATTCAGACTCTGTTTATGCACTCAATATGCTCTTCACTAACCATCTCAACTATTGCAATGTTGTCTCGGAGCGCAGGTATTACATGCAGGTTCTGGGCCACTCAACGCTGAAACACATCTACAGGGAATAAAATCAAGTCATTGACGCTTTAGCTAGATCCGCTGAGAGGGAGCCATGTTTTGATCAAGTGCAAATTTTACCAGTTTTTACCCTGTTTGCAATGCAAAAGCTTATAGCAAACAAGTTAGGAACTACTTTCCCTAAAAAGGTTGCACTTCAAGATGCTTCTAAGCAAAATAATATCTATTCTCGGGCTGTACCAAGGGATCCTACGGACCCAATACTTTTACCCAGTAAAGCTACTTAAATATTTATAATACTACATCCCTCTTCACCAAAAAATAAAATAAAATATATTCAGTGTATTTTCATCTAATGGGGTCTGGGGAGGGTAGAGTGTAAGCATACCATATTACTACCTCAGGAAAAGTAGAGAAACTGTTTTCAATAGACCCCGGCTTAGAACCAATAACAATATAACAAATACTAAAAAAAAATACATTGATAACTAATAGTTAAAAATAAAATCATATAAATAAATAAATTATCTGCTAATTTCTCAAATTAAGTAAATCTATTTAATAATATGATTAAGTGAAGATGAACGAAGCAACGGTACTATAGCTAAAAGGATCATAAAGATACATGTTTTGACAACGACAAAATACAAAAGAGTTACTAGTAATTAGATTGATAAATATATCGATAGTTGGTAAATCAATACGGAATCAATTATTTTATCGATTTGATTAAGAATTTAGCATACATTTTAAATTATTAACCAAATCGACAATCTCAACAATTAAGCGTAAATATCCTACATAAACAAATTAAAATACATGTTTTGATTAATTAAAGTTTTAAGTATATCTAGTTAGATCATATATATCAAAAAACCTAATATAATTAGAATTTCATTTTTTTTTCTGAAGAACAAAAAATATTACTATTCCATTATTAAATTACACATTAACATTCAAAGTAATAACAAGATTCAAATCACCACCTGTATTTTAACATTTTTTCGTTTGGTTGGGAAATTGTTATCCCGGGATAACTAATATCGGGATTAGTTATCCCAGAATTATTCGGAATAACTTATCCCACCATGTATATGGGATAAGTTATTTCATCACTATGGAAAAAATGATGGGATAAGTTATCCAACTATGAATTAATCCCTCCAACCAAATAAGGAATTTAAGTGATCTTTGATTTTATTCCAAGATAACTTATCCCTTGAATTACTTATACCTCACACCGAACCACCTATTTTAACTTGTCTCTTTCTAAATTGACAATTCAATTCTCTAGAAGGCCACAAGAAAATTAGTAGCCGATTTTGTTAGGAGAGGAAGAGTCAGATGACCAATTAAAGAGCTTAAATCTGAAATTATTACGTAAGAGTGATAATTAAGACGTCACGTCGAAGAGTATTTGTCTGAATGTGGCAAAGTAACAACCTTTTATTTGCCAAGGACCTTTTTCTACACACAAATGTACATAATATATCATGCCACATGTAAACCTGTTAGAACGAACACTAACATAACTCCACATCAGAGATATCGTAATATTTGTTCCGTTTTAATTTATATGATATTTTTTTTATTTTTAAGAATAAAGCTAGATGATCATGAAAGTTAAATTAGATTTGATTTATTCATATTTGAAGGATAAGAATTACAAATCATGTTATTTAAAGAGCAAAATTTGAAAACTAGCACATGTATTTATAAGACAAATTTTTGTAATTAAATTAACAATCAATAGATTAACGGTCCAACAGTTAACTTCTAGGTCCAACTGTAGCCATTTTCAAAGTTGGTCTTGAAGATATCAAATGTGGATTTGGGTCCTGGTTGTTTTAACTCTGTAGCAACTTGCCTTTTGGATTATTTTGAGATTTGTAGAGTTATTGATTAAAGATGTTTTAGAAACTAAGCAGATGTTGCATCTCTATACTATGGACTGCTAATGGGTCACTTGGCCTGATTTGACACTGATGCACATATTTGCAACTTCATTATTGAATTTTAAGGTTTCGAAGTTCAAATTGGACAGAAAGCATAACATAGGCCACAACCCACAAGACATTTTACGTATATATCAGTGTATTCATTTTACGTATATATAAACCATTGCTTATATTTTTATGATAATATCAGAGTAGAAATTATTTCAATTTTTATTTCTGATGTTGGAAAAAATGATAGGACCTCCCATAAGTTGAGTGCTTATTTAAGGAATTAACTTCTTGTGATAAAGGCATACTTTGATTTAAATTCAAATGAAGGGCAATGTGTTTTAATATTCTTAGTTGATGGGTAAATTTAAATCAATCCACTAACAATAAGTAGGTGTGAACATGGTCAGAGGCGATTACAGAATTTCAAGAAGACGGTGCATCGTTGCTTTAAAGATAACATTTAAAATTTTATATTACAATAACTTGGCGTGCAAAAAATTATTAATTATATTATCACAAAAAATATCTGCAGTTTACAATTGAACTCGATGATACTTTATATTTGAAAACGATCTAAAAAAGTATCATTACCTACTGTGCAAATATGTTACTCTCTATTTTACAAACTAAACAATCACTTATAAATTCCTCACCAATTCTATTACATAAATCATTTTAAATGAGCTTCATTAACGAGAATATTTTTTCCACACTTGTAATAGCAACAAACAAAACCTTTAGGGTTTTAAAAAAATACTTTTAATTGAGTAAAAAGGGCAAGTAGAGTTGCTGATCAGGATCAAACCCTAGACCAAGAACTTACACAACGGCCCTCCAACCAATGAATCATCCAAATATTTTGAGCATTTCTTCACTTAATCTTTGATATATATTTTAAGAATTATATAAATAATATATCGAGTTTAATCAGATGAACATGAATTTTCGTGATCTATTCACCCCTGAACATGGTATGATATGGTACGGGTTAGTTCTTGTATTCGATTTTATTTTCATATCAAATTAATTCAGTATGGTGCAATAATCTAAAGTTTTATTTTGATATATGCTATGGTAAAGTGGTATCATAATTTATCCAACTTCGACTTATGTACTCATCTCTAGGATACATAGTACTTATACTATATGGGGTCGTTTGGTTGGGAAACAATTTATGTTGGGATTAGTTATGCTGAAATTAGTTATAGAGGCATATCTAGGGGTTCTCGGGAACCAAGTAACTATCGTATCTAGTATTTATATAGAGAAATATAGTAAATATATAAAAAGTATAAGTTGGGAACCCATAATCAAAGTGTATTGTTGGTCTAGTGGTGTAGATGGACTTATAAAAGTTTTATAGACCTCATGGCTGTGGGTTCAAATCCCATTGCTTACTATTTATTTTTATTTTTATAAGAGAGAATGGGGTAGGAGAAGCAGGCACTTATCCGTCAACATGCCTGCTTCCTTCGTAATTTTATTATATCATCTCTAATTAATTATTATAAATTTATTTATGTATTCACCAAATATTTTTGTATAGTAATTTTACTATATCACTTCTAATTAGGCATGTCTGCTTCGTTGTTTCAATTTTACTATGTCACTCCTAATTAATTATTATGATCATTTAAAATTTTGCACAAATATTTTTTACAGTAATTTTGCTATATCATCTAATTAGTTGTTGTGAGTCATTAAGACATGTCTGATACGCTGCTTCAATCGCAACTTTAGTATATCACTCATAATTAATTATTGTGATCATCTAAACATTTGAAAATTACGTAAAAAATATTATAAATTACGATAGTTAACAACTTAAAATATCTTTTTAAAAAAATTGTTATATATTTTAAAAACATATGTAAAAAAATATTATAAATCACAATAATTAGAATAAATTTTTAAAGAAATATTTATTGGGCCCGTTCCTTTCACGGGCTATTGGTAACTACTTTTACCTTATATCTTACCTTATAAGAGGGAATGGGGTGGGCAGGAACCTCTCTGTCAACGTGCCTACTTCTACTGCCTGCTTCCTCTGTAATTTTATTATCTTATTTTTAATTAATTATTAAAAAATTATTATAAAGTTATCTTAGTATTAAAAAGTTAACAATATTTAATGTTAAATTTACTTGACGTTTTATATGAAACCCATTTAATATTTTTTGCAAGTATTTTTGTATATTAATTTTGTTATATCACTGCTAATTAGACGTGTCTGCTTTACTGTTTTAGTCGTAATTTAACTAGGTCACTCTTAATTAATTATTATGACCATTTAAGCATTGTGTCAATTAATAATATTTGATAAAAAAAAAAAAGGTAAAATAGATATAAAATGATAAGTTAATCAAAAAAATTACACAGTTATTTTTTATAGTAATTTTGCTATATTACTTCTAATTAGTTATTGTGAATCATTAAGACATCTAACTTTATTATATCGCCCATAATTAATTATTATGTTAATCTAAGCATCATGACACTTAAATTGAAATAGAAGAAAAAATATTATACATCACAATAATGTAAAATTTAAATTATTTAAAAAATATAATTCACTATCAAAGCTACAAAAGTTTGGACAATGAAATCGATATATATTATTTGAAAATTACATAAATATTATTATATACAATAGTTAACAACTTAAAATATCTATTAAAAAAATTATTATATATTTTATAAAATATTATAAATCACAATAATTAAAATATATTGAGCTGCTGACTAGTATTATATAAGTTGAAATATATATATATATATATATATATATATATATATATATATATATATTTAATTTACTATAAAAAAGGATTGCATGTAAGTTCTGTTTCAATTGCCCGAATTAAACTTTTTAATTGTTTTGAAGTGTTACCTACCCTTATCCACAACAATTATTCCGTTAATAGACAAATTTCAAAGTGATGTGAAAGGTTTAATACTAATTGTGGCTGGCCTTTAAGAAATTTCTTCTTATTAATAATTGTTTAATTCTATTCCAAATGATTTTAGCTTTTTCTCGGAAATTATAATAATAACATATTTAATGTAATTCACGAGCATGCTTTTGAATAGTATAGTGTGTACATAAATCTTATTTCTATTTTGGGAGATAAATAAATTGTCTCTGATAAATTTCCAAGAAAATACTAGAAGTGAATAGAGTAAGACAAAATACTAAATAAGGTATTTCAAAGTGTTCCGATAATTAAACATTAACTATAATTAAATAATATACTAATCAAGTGAAAAAAATAAAAAATGATAGAAATTCAAAAAATAAGAAATTACAAGAGTAATATAATAAATATTAGCATGAAGGAATAATATTGTTGAATACCAACATGGGTTGTGGTGCAGTGGATGGAATTGTTCCACCCTTAACCAGAGGTCGGGGGTTCAACCCTGAGTATGGAGAAAACTCAGTTGGGAGCGCTACCACCTTAATGGGCCCTGCATCATGCGATCCGGATTAGTCAGGGCTCCAATGCGGGCACCGGACTTAATGGGCCCTGCAACACGCGATCCGGATAGTCGGAGCTCCAATGCGGCCACCGAACACTAGATGAGAAACCAAAAAAAATGTTGTTGAATACTTGCATCTTATGGTTGGCAACACTCCAAGAAGGCGTAATACCTTCATTATTAGCATTAACTGTGAATCTCCCCATAGAAACTCCTTTAAGCTCAATACTGACGATTTTTGCAATTTTTGTCTTGAAAGTTTATGGGTAGGAGAGGAGATGTCATAAGAGATTACAAGGAAGAGTAATGATGGTCTTACTTAGGAGGTCTCAACCTTATTGTAAGTAAGGAGGCATCAATAACCAAATAAAGCATCATGTTTTACTCAGGAGGTCTCGACCTAATTGAAAGTAAAATCCCTATTCATATGGAGATTAATATCAACTTCAATGACCTTATTGAAAGTAACCTTAATGAAAGTAAAATCCCTACTCATATGAAGATTAATATCAACTCCGTTGAACTGTTTCAAATTTAAAAAAATGACAACTTATTATCTGAACCTATTGTTGTGGTACTATGAAGGATAGAGTATCCACCAATGGTCCATTGATTTAGAGAAGGGAACCATATCGCCGATGCCCTGACAAAAGAATGAGCATCAAGTAAGCTTTTTGGATGTGCTTGAATTTTTGGAGTTCCTCATATGTTTGTGCTAGATACAATCCGGACAGACATATTAGAAATTGCTTGTAATAAGAAAATTAATTTTCATATTAATACCCCGTTTGAGATGATAGTTGAGACCCATATTTTTTAGTCAGATTAACTACTGACTTTATATATCTATATCTGTTATAAAACAAGAAAGAACAAAGAAGAAAAGTAGAGAGAATAGAGAGAGTAATTCTTATTTTTTCTCTTGAGGAATGAAAGATCATATGATTGTAAATACAATAAACAAAAAACCCTCTATTTATAGGGGAAATTTACTCCTAGTCTAAGTAAAAGACGGATGCTTCAAATCCTAATAGATATCAAAGTAGATCTTGATAGACATTCACTATAATGTAAATACATTTATAACACTCCCCCTTGAATGTCTAATTGGTAGATAATGTGCCTCGTTAAAATCTTACTAGAAAAAACCCAGTAGGAAAAAAAATCTAGTGAAGGAAAAAGAGTACACATCTCTAATAATACGCATTTCGGCTGCCTCATTAAAAACCTTACAAGGGAAACCTAATGGGACAAAACCTCGTAAGGAAAAAAGAGTACAACGCATATTAACTCCCCTTAATGAGAACATCCTTGACCTTTGCATCTCGATCTTGTGCAACATCTTCTTGAAAGTTGCAATTGGAGAAGATTTGGTGAATAAATCAGTCACGTTGTTAGTTGAACGAATCTGTTGCACATTAATATCATCATTCTTTTGTAGCTCATGTATGTAGAAAAGTTTTGGCAAAATGTGCTTTGTTCTATCTCTATTTATGAATCCTCCTTTAAGATGTGCTATGTATACTGAATTATCTCTGTATAAAATTGTTGGTAGATTTTCATATTTCACACCACATTTTTCTCCAATGAGATGTATCATGGACCTCAACCATACACATTCTCATCTTGCTTCATGAATACCTATTATCTCAGCATGATTCGATAAAGTGGCTATGATAGACTGCTTTGTATATCTCCAAGATATGGGAGTACCACCACATATGAACACATAGCTTATTTGAGACTAAGCTTTATGCAGGTCAGATAAATACCCATCATCAGCATGACCAATAAGATCGGGACAAAAATCTTTAGAATAAAACAAACTCATGTGTTTTATCCCATTTTGATGTCTCATAGTAGGAGCAGAAATATACCTTGTTAACAAATTGACTTAAAAGGCTATAGGCCTTGTTGTATTTGCAAGGTACATGAGTGGATCAATTGCACTAAGATATGGTACTTCATAACCAATCCAATTTTATTTATTTCAAATTTCAGCAAATAATCTATTGCTTTGAAAACACTCCAAGAGTTCCAATTATGTTCAAGCAATAAGCTTATACAATATAAGGATTATAGATAAGTTTTCCAGAAACTTTTATATGCTTTAAGCAGTTTGAATCCTTAAAAGTTTTCACATAAGTTTTGTCAAGTGACAATATTCAACATTTCATGAGTGACATCTTCAAGTGCCTAGACTGCAAATCAAATAAGTTTTACGCTTACCAAAATACATCTTTTCATGTCACTTGATAAATGTTTCTACGTCAGCATGCTTAAATAAACGTAGAATTAAGATCCTCGTAATCTTTTACAATATTGTGCCAATATTGTGTCAAAGGTATTGATGATATATCATTTAGTATCGATTCACAATGCGACATAACATTTTGAGATCACATCACTTCATTATTTTCAGATACATGAACCTTACATAAGGTTTCATGAAGTGTTATGTTGTAGGCTCTTCAAGAGTTCATTGCCTTCTTATTATGATTATTTGTTCCTTATTCTATACAAGTACTATTTCATTTGAAATCGATTGGTCTATCACGCTTCACGCATGCATAGACTTTGTCCTTTAGAGACATAAAATAGGAGCACTTGTAGCTTAAATATGAGATGCGTTCGGCATTTGACTTGAATTATCTTTTGAATGAGGATCTGATGATAATTCCTAACATACTTCATAGTTGCTTATAATCTCCTCCTTATGTTAGGAAAGCTAACATACATCCTCCATCTTCTTTGATGGATCCATCTTTGTGCATCATAGTACATTTATTAATCGTATACCGCACATTAAAATTATTAGATGGAATAGTTGATTCATGACCTTGAACCAATTGAGGGGAATAAATAATCATAATTTATTGGTCTAATGCATACAAGTGTTATTGTATGCAAGATATCATATTTCAGATCAACACATGAAGCTTTGTTCTCGTTAGCGATGGTTTAGCTATTTATCGAAGGCATTCAATGCCAAACCAGCATCATCAAGATAACTTTCTTGATTACACAATCTGAAAATTATGTTCTTAACTCAATTTTGTTGAGCAAGCAA
>NC_061116.1:199944181-199961554 GCF_002878395.1 Capsicum annuum | reverse complement strand
TTGCTTGCTCAACAAAATTGAGTTAAGAACATAATTTTCAGATTGTGCAATCAAGAAAGTTATCTTGATGATGCTGGTTTGGCATTGAATGCCTTCGATAAATAGCTAAACCATCGCTAACGAGAACAAAGCTTCATGTGTTGATCTGAAATATGATATCTTGCATACAATAACACTTGTATGCATTAGATCAATAAATTATGATTATTTCTTCCCCTCAATTGGTTCAAGGTCATGAATCAACTATTCCATCTAATAATTTTAATGTGCAGTATACGATTAATAAATGTACGATGATGCACAAAGATGGATCCATCAAAGAAGATGGAGGATGTATGTTAGCTTTCCTAACATAAGGGGGAGATTATAAGCAACTATGAAGTATGTTAGGAATTATCATCAGATCCTCATTCAAAAGATAATTCAAGTCAAATTTGATTGAATACTCCAGTTTTCCTTAGATATACCCTTTTGACATTTGGTTGTTAATTAAGAATTTTGTTTTATATACAAATACAATTGACGGAAAATTCACATTGGAATATATGATCAACTAAATGTGTAGTTTAATACGTCTCTTTGCCTTATTAATTTTCAGGAAAGATGTCTATTGAAGATGACCTATTGCTTTTTGGATGCGCAGATTTATTAATGAGCCATCTATAATACTTCGGAAAGCATTCCTTACATGAGCTTGTTTCAATGAGTAAAGGTTTTGATCGGAATCAAATGAAACGACGGGAAGCATATTCCAGACTCTTAGCCATGTATTGGAAAGCGCGCTAGTTTGAGCTGCATCTTTTGCAGGTAGGAAGAATAGAATGTGATGCAAAATAGAGTCATCTGTGAGATTCGATCCATTACTGTTACCTGACCATATTTTGCTGCACATGCTATTCTTCCTACCTAGGAAAGATGCAGCTCGAACTAGTGTGTTTTCCGAGACATGGCTAAAAGTCCAGAATTTGCTTGCTGTAGTTACATTTGATTTTGATCGAAACCTTTACTCATCTAAGCAAGATGATGTAAGAGATGCTTTCCTAAGTATTATAGATGGCTTGTTAATAAATCTGCTCTTCAAAAAGCAATAATAAAGAAATTCAGGCTTTCTCTTAATGAAAATGTGTCTAGCATCGACGAATGGATAAGATTGGCTACCAATAACTGCATAAAAGAATTAGATGTTAATATTATGAGCCAAGATGAAGAAGATTGGTACAGTTTGCATGTACAACGTTTACAGGTAAATCGCTGATGATTCTCAGATTGGGCGGTTTTAAGCTAGAGTAGCCTCTAATTGTTGATCATATAAAGCTTACTTAATTGAGGGAGCTATCTCTAACTAATGTTTTTTTTTAGGAATGCATAATCTTGAAAATTTATTCTGCTTGTCCAACGGTAGAAGATTTAAGTCTTATCAAGTGCCAGGGAGTAAAAGACCTATTCGTATTTGATTTCCCCAATCTTTTGAATTTTAAAATAGATCAGCCAGATCAAATATTGTAGAAAATAAGAGTTAGTATTGGGAAATTAACTTCTTTGTATATTTCTTGTCAATCACTTTTATTTATACAAGCTAGTGGAATGAAAAAGAACCATCTATTCTAACTAACTATCCAACTGTCCTAGTTACAATAGGTTGAGCTAAACTAATTATATTCCTTTGCAATGCTAGAAAAGTAGACAACAAATTATATACTATGTCTACTAAATACTTAATCAGTTGTAGTTGGGTCGTTCGGCTATAATTGTGCCAACTCCTTATGTGCCGCTGAATTAATATTGAGCCTCTTGTGTGATGGTTGTTTAGCGGGCCCAAAACTTGACCCATGTTGGAGCTGCATTATATCTGGTGATGTGGTCATTCTCTTGTCCACACACGTGTATGGTGGAGTAGTTCTTTGATTGCTTCTATAGATAACTTTTGGTCTGAGGTTTTGTTTATTTTCCCTTTCCATCGAGTCAGAATAAGCGTGAGAAGATGATGAACCATGTTCATCTTTATTTATAACATCCTCCCTCAAGTTGAAGAAGAGTGAAGTGACACCCAACTTGCACACGTTCTGATGGCGAGAGGGTCCGACAAGGGATTTTGTGAAGATATTGAGGAGTTGGTTTTTAGAGGGAACAAAGAAAAGAGATATTAAGCCTGAGAGATATTGTTGACGAACAAAATGACAATCGAGTTTGACGTGTTTCGTTGTTCATGGAAAACCAAATTTCGAGCAATATGGAGAGATACTTGATCTTCGGAGTGAATCGAAACAGGGAGAGGCGGAGGAACAAATAGATCGATCAGTAATTTTGTTAATCAGGTCAATTTCACAACTAATCTCTGCATTGATCGATATTCTGCTTCTGCAGAGGAAAGTGAAACAAAAGATTATTTTTTTTGACTTTCAGGGGATTAGTGAACCCCCCAAACAGATGAAAAAGCCACTAACTGACCGTTGTCCAGTACAACAAGAAGTCCAGTCGGCATCACAATAAGTATTGGGAGAAAAGGAAGGTGAAACACTGAGGAAAATTCCTTGATTCAGATAATATTTCAGGTAACTTACCACTCTTAATCATGCTTTGAAATGTTCCATGCTAGGTCGTTGCATAAATTGACTAAGTGTCAAAACAACAAAACATAGATTCGGTTTAGTATGGGTGAGATTATTGAGTTTTCCATTGAGATGTCTGTAAAGTGTAGGATCTGACATTGAATTATCTGAATCCGCAGAAAACTTGACAACAGGATCAAATGGAGAAGAAGCTTGAGGAAGATGTGAGACATCAAATTCATATAGGAAATCCAAGGTATACTTTCGTTGACTCGTTATAATCCCTTGCTCTTCTCATAGGATTTTCATGCCCAAAAAATAATGTACGGAGCCAAGATCCTTAATTTTAAATTCAGTATGAAGAAACTCCTTAAAAGCATGTATTTCAACTGTAGCATCTCTTGTGATTAAAATATCATCAAGATAGACAGCTATAATATAGATAGAACTACCTGAATGATTAAACAATAAAGAGTAGTCGTTGAGAGAAGCTATGTAACCCTTGAAGTTTAGGGCTCCAGTAAGCCTGTCATACCATTGCCTAGAGGCTTGCTTTAACCCATAGAGAAATTTTTTAAGTCGAAAAACCATGTTGGGGAGAAGGGGTTCCGCGCCTGCAAGAAATTTCATATAGACCTCTTCTTGCAAAGTTCCTTGTAAAAAGGCATTATTCGCATCAAATTGTGAAATTTTCTATTTTTTGGCTAGAATTACCAACAAACACCTAATGGTGGTCATTTTGACCACTGGGTACAAGGTTTTATTAAAGTCAACCCTTCTTGTTGGATATCACCTCTGACTACTAATCGTGCCTTTAAACTCTCAAGAGATCCATCTGCATGTTGTTTCACTTTATAGATCCATTTACAAGGTAAGACCTTTCTTTCTTATGGAAAATAAATAACTTTTCAAGTCTGATTGAGAATTAAAGCATTAATGTCGTCCTGCATCGCTTGTACCAAACCTGGATATGTACAAGTCTGAGAATAACTGCCAGGTTCGATGATAGAGGGAATAGAGTTGAGCATAGCTTGATTAGGAGTTGGGGGGATAAAAACTAACAGACTAATGGTGTAATAGGGGTAGCAAAACAAGATTCAGTGACATTACTAAGGCAAATAGTGTTGTAGATGTAGTCTTTAAAATGAGAGGGTAAATCATCAATGTTTCTCCTCTGAGACCTTCTAGGAGGGGGTAAAGGTGGTGAAATATCTGGTTTAGATGGTCTGACAGGTGGACTAGTGAATTCAAAATAATAAAAGGTTAACTTAGAAAGATTAGACGGAGGTACGTTTGAATATGGTTTGATAAGGTTTGAAGTAATGGAAGATGAAGGATTCAAGTGATGGTCTTCCCTTATGGGGATAGAAAAAATAGGAGTAGGAACATGTGAATGGCCAGAAGCAAATGGAAATACATGTTCTACAAAGTGTACATCTTTGGATATAACAAATTTCTTAGATGCTAGGTCGAGAAGTTTGTATCCTTTTTGATCACTTGGGTATCCTAAAAGGACAAATCTAATGGCTTTTGGATTAAGCTTACCCCTTTTATGAGATAGAGTATTGGCAAAGCACAAACAACCAAAATATCTCAGCAACTAATAGGATGGTGCTTTTCCAAATAGGACTTTATAAGGTGTTTTGCCTTTGATAACTCTAAATAACAGCTTATTGATTAGAAATGTGGCAGTGAGTATACACTCACCTTAATAGATCATAAGAACTCTCTATTGAAACATCAAGGCTCTTGCTATTTCAAGCTAGTGCTTATGTTTTCTTTCAGCTACATCATTTTGCTATTGGGTAGCAACACAAGATGTCTAATGTATTATTCCTTGAGAAGTTAAAAAATTTGAAGCCTCTGTACTTTTTCCCAACTCCATAGCATTATCAGATCTGATAATCTTTACCTTCTTGTGAAACTGTCTTTCAATCATTTACAAGAAATATTGAATAACAAAAAATGCATTACTTCTAATTGCTAACAAGTATATCCAAGTACCACTACTATAATCATCTACTATAGTTAAGAAATATCTATAGTTATCATAAGTAGGTGATTTGTAAGGACTTATGAATCTATATGAATGAGATAAAAAATGGACTGAGAACTAATCTCACTGATAGGAAAGGGTAATTTAGCTTGCCTTGCTAAAGGACATATTTCATAATGACAATCATAATTGGGAGGAATAGTAAGGAAATTGATATTTTTCATTGATGAATAAGGCAAATGCCCAAGCTTACGTGTCAGAACCTTACATCAGAATTAACATTAAAATAAACTGAGAAAAAGATGAAATTGAACTGGTATTAAAAACAACACTATTAGGACTAGAAAAAATCAGAGAATCTTTGGGAATGTCTTGGTTGACACTGGACTCCTTAAGACTAAATTGAAGCAGGTATAGACCTTCTTTTACTTCACCAAAACCTTGAGGCCTTTTCATTAAAAGGCCCTGCAACATACAATTTTAGAAGTTAAGGATAGTCTATAATTATACTGGACATTGAATTTATGAACTGAGAGTAGATTGTATTTGAAACTTGAAACATAAAGCACATTATGCGCTGTGAGATAATTAGGAATTAGAACACCGCCTATGCGAGTTATAAGAATAGATTGTGAATTAGGAAGATTAATATTAACAGGAACCTTAAGGACTCTCATGGAAACAAAGAAACTAGAGTTGTAATACGTGCTCAGAAGCACCAAAGTTTATTATACAAGTTCCAGAATGAAAAACTGAAAGACAACCCCCAAAATATTTAAGCATAGTACCAACAACTACATTGGCATTTATCTCAGATCCTTTTATGATTAATTCCTCCATTGATTTCTGCTTAGCCAACTGAATAAAATGCTTGAATTGCTCCTTGGTCATGTTTTGATTGATCAAATCCATGTCAATTATGTGGGCATTGCCACCTTCTTCTGCAGTCATGACACCATTTCATCTAATTTGAACCTAAATTCCTTTATTATTTGTGAACTGAAAATCTTCAAAAAAATCATGTAATCTGAAGCAGTCATCATCAACATGCCCTGTCTTACCACAATATTCACTAGACACATTAGGATTATACTTCTTCTTATCTCTGGATTTCTGTTATTGCTGGTTTGTCTTTGTGAATTTAGGTGACTGCTGATAGTTGTTCATCCTTGAATAAGAGTTTAAAGATCTAGATCCAAAATTAGGCATAGTATTAAGAGTTTTTTGAACTTCCTTACCAAATGTGTTTTGAATCATGTTACTTATCATGAAGGAAGAAGAATCAGTTGTGATCAAATGACTCATATAGGTTTCTCTCTGATTTTCATTTTGTAAACTCAGAGAATAAGCAATATTTATGTTAGACAATAGATTCATCATTAGGATATTTTCTCATGTCTGAGCATACATATCATTCAAACCCATAAATTTTTTTATAAGTTTCTCATCTTCTAGAGATTTTTGTAGTTTCAACTTACATTCACAAATGCACGCACAAGTGCACTTATAGATTTCAGTTCATTCCACAGTCTCTTGTGCTTAATAAATATCCTGCAATATCATTATTTCCTTGAGCTAATCTACTTAGTTCTTTTTACTGGTGAAACAACTTAGCTCCTTTAGATTGTCCAAATCTGTGCTCTAGACTTACCCTTAGCAGTCGTAGAGTATATTACACTATCAGCAATATCCTTGGAAAGAGAATTAAGGAGCCAAGATATTATCATGTCATTACACCTTCTCTAAGATTACAGATCTGAGGATTAAGAATATGATGAAACATCAACACCAGTGATAAAACCAAGTTTGTTCTTAGCTAATAGTGCTATAAGCACTTATCTCTTCCATCCTTGATATCCTCTTCCATTAAATGGAGTGTTAACCAAGGTCATTTCAGGTGAATATGAAGAGTGAAGATAATAAACATGAGTGGGATCTATAGCTGGTGGAGTTTTGCTAGTGGAACTAGATGATACACTAGAAGTAGCGACTTCATCCACCATTGTTGAGATTGGTTAGATAAAGAAATTGATAAACAAGAAGATGATTTGTAATAACTACTGCTCTGAGATACTATGTAGAGAATAAGAGACAATATTTGAAAATTTTCTTCTCTGTATATTCCTTGCCAATCACGTTTATTTATACAAGCTATTGAAATAAAAAAGAACCTTCTATTCTAACTAATTATCCACCTGTCCTATTTAGAGCTAAACTAATTATATTTCTTTACAATGCTTAGAAAAGTAGATAACAAATTATATGTTATGTATACTAGATAATCAGTTGTAGTTGGGCCGTTCAGCTGTAACTGGGCCGACTCCTTATGTGCTGCTTAATTAATATTGGGCCGCCTGTGTGATGGTTGTTTGTAGGGCCCAAATCTTGACCCATGTTGGAGCTGGTTATATCTGGTGATGTAGTCATTCTCTTGTCCACGCACGTGTATGGTGGAGTAGTTCTTTGATAGCTTCTAGATTTAGAGACAACTTTTGGTCAGAGTTTTGGATCATTTTCCCTTTCCATCGAGTCAGAATGAGAGTGAGAAGATGATGAACCATGTTCATCTTTATTTCTAACACTAGAAGTGCAAGGCCTGTGTCAGCACGGGCCCAACAATAAAACATGTGGATTGCAATTTTTAAGTTTTAAAATTTATGTTGGAGTAGAAAGTTTGAGCAGTAGAATGTTTTCATTGGTACGATAAAATATACTTATAAAATATATTTCTGTAAATTTTTTATCAAACTCTTCTTTTATATATATTCCTTCTATTGAAACGTAGGAGTCGTTTGTTATAGTGTATAAATTTTCTTTTTGAATATAATATATTAGTAATATTTGTATTAGTAATGCTTCTATTAGTGAATACTGGTATTATTTATGTTAACATGCAGCATTAAAATTTACCTTTTCGATTTTGATATATTTAAATAAAAGTTTTTTTTTTTAAAAGAATTGCATATACATTTTAAGATTCATTCGAGATCTAGCACGGGTTCAATATATTATTTTTTATCTCAATTTATATGATACAAATAGAATTTAGATAATCAATAATACTTTTAATAGGCATTTAGATAATTTAATTTGTTAACTATTCTAATTTATAATATTTTTATGTAATTTTCAAATAATATGTATTATTTTTATTGTCCAAAATTTTGTGGCATTGATAGTCAATTATATTTTAAAAATAATTTAAGTTTTCAATTATTGTGATTTATAATACTTTTCTTCTATTCCAATTTCAGTGACACTAATATAATTTCAAGAGTTGACCAAATATTTTATATCTTTTAAATCTTTTAAGTTGTTAATTATTGTGATTTCTTGTATTTTTCATGTAATTTTTTTTGAAATATATAACATATTAAATTATTTTTAGATATTTTAAATTGTTAACTATTGTAATTTATAATACTTTTTATATAATTTTTTTGAATAATATATGCTACTCTCTTTTGTCCAGAGGTTTGTGTCGACGATAGTCAATTATATTTTTTAAATAATTTAAATTTTTTATCATTATAATTTATAATATTTTTTCTATTTCAACTTATATGGAACAATGCTTAAATGACCATAATAATTAATTAGGAGTGATATAGTAAAATGTAATTATTATTATTTATTATTTTTATTATGTATATGTGTTGATTCAAGAAGAATTTGGAAACATTTAGAAATGTGTTGAATGTTACAAATTTTAATAATCCATTTGGTGCTTCTTGATTTCTCTACATTTATCTCTTATTTGTTTTTACTCTTTTGCCCTTTAAATACGTTACTCTTCTTGTCCAAATTTTTATGGCATTGATAGTCAATTATGTTTTAAAAATAATTTAAGTTTTTAATTATTATGATTTATAATACTTTTCTTCTATTCCAATTTCAGTGACACTAATATAATTTCAAAAGTCGACCAAATATTTTATATCTTTTAAGTTGTTAATTATTGTGATTTCTAGTATTTTTCATGTAATTTTTTTGAAATATATAACATATTAAATTGTTCTTAGATATTTTAACTTATTAATTGTAATTTATAATACTTTTTATATAATTTTTTTGAATAATATATGCTACTCTCCTTGTCCAGAGTTTTGTGTCGACGATAGCCAATTATATTTTTTAAATAATTTAAATTTTTTATTATTTTAATTTATAATATTTTTTCTATTTCAACTTATGTGGCACAATGCTTAAATGACCATAATAATTAATTAGGGGTGATATAGTAAAATGTAATTATTATTATTTATTATTTTTATTATGTGTATGTGTTGATTCAAGAAGAATTTAGAAACATTTAGAAATGTGTTGAATGTTACAAATGTTAATAATACATTTGTAACATTTGGTGCTTCTTGATTTCTCAACATTTATCTCTTATGTGTTTTCACTCTTTTACCCTTTGAGTATATGTAGCAATTTTTATGTTTTTTAAAAAATGTCATGAAAATGTTACTCTTTTGCCCTTTGAATACGTTACTCTTCTTGTCCAAATTTTTGTGGCATTGATAATCAATTATATTTTAAAAATAATTTAAATTTTTAATTATTGTGATTTATAATACTTTTCTTCTATTCCATTGTCAGTGACACTAATATAATTTCAAGAGTCAATCAAATATTTTATATCTTTTAAGTTGTTAATTATTGTGATTTCTAGTATTTTTCATGTAATTTTTTTGAAATATATAACATATTAAATTATTTTTTTCTATTTCAACTTATGTGGCACAATGCTTAAATGACCATAATAATTAATTAGGGGTGATATAGTAAAATTACGGTTGAAGCAGACATGTCGTAAATGTCTATTTTATTTTTTACTTAAATATTATTAATTTTTTAATGTATAAATAACTTATAATAATTAATTAGGAGCAGTATAATAATTAATTAGGAGTGATGTGGTACAATTACGGTTGAAGCAGACATGTCATAAATATCTATTTTATTTTTTAATTAAATATTATTAATTTTTTAATATATAAATAACTTACAATAATTAATTAGGTGTGATATAATAATTAGTTAAGGGTAATATAGTACAATTACGGTTGAAGCAGGCATGTCAAAAATATTTATTTGATTTTTTAATTAAATATTATTAATTTTTAATATATAAATAATTTATAATAATTAATTATATGTGGGCTCCATCATATTCAATAGGAGTAGCATCAATGGCAAAGTGGTAATTTATTGGAATGACATGAGTTGTAATTAATTCAAAATGGAAGGACTTTTCTTATAGTTGTTGATAAGGTCCAAACATTAAAACACAAAATACAATTTTCCTAAACAAACTAATCTTGCAAAGTATTTTATAGACCTTAGTATCCTAAAACTTTGTTTTAATATCCATAAGCTAACATGTCAAAACCATCATTTCTAATATATAGAAGAAGTTTTACACAATAATTAAAAATTTAAATTATTTAAAAAATATTATTTTTCTTTTCTTTTCTCTCTCTCTATATATATAGAAAAGAAAAGAAAATTAATATTTTTTTAAATAATTTAAATTTTTAATTATTTTGTAAAACTTCTTCTACTCCAATTTAAGTGACATGATACTTAGATGACCATAATAATTAATTAGAGATGATATAGTAAAATCACGATGGAATATATTAGGAAAAAATTTAAATTAGGTGAAAATGTAATAACAAATAAGAAAGAAAGTAAATTATATGTTTGATATGAAATTAAATAAATAATAAATTTTATTTAATTGCATCAATTATAATTAATTTTTACAATAAAGAAGAATAGAAAGTGGAGGACTAAGGAGTGTAGACTGAGAATTAAGTGGGGCGGCCTGACGCCAGTGAATGCGTGGGAGATAGGGGAGAGGTTGGCGGGAATGGGGGTGTGGGAGTGTAGGGGGGACGTGGATAGTATGTGGGACAAGGTGGCAAGGTGCATCAGGGAGAATGCAAGTGAGGTGTTGGGTGTTTCTAGGGGCCGGGCCGGGCACCATCAGGGGGATTGGTGGTGGAATGAAGAGGTGGAGAAGAAAGTGGGGACCAAGAAAGGGGCGTATACTAAGTTGGTGGAAAGTAAGGACGAAGAGGAGAAGCGGGTAAACAGGAAAGAGTACAAGCTAGCGAGGAAGGAGGCGAAGTCAACAGTCACGGCAGCTAAGACGACCGCTTTTGAGAGCTTGTATGCAGGGTTACAGGAGAAAGGAGGGGAGAAAAAGTTGTTTAAACTCGCTAAGACTAGGGAGAGGAAGGGTCGTGACCTCGATCAGGTGAGGTGCATTAAGGGGGAGGACGGTAGAGTGTTGGTGGAAGACGGCCACATTAAGAAGAGATGGCAGTCGTATTTTCATAGGCTCTTGAATGACGAAGGGGATAGAGCTATTGTGTTAGGGGAACTGGAGCACTTAGAGGAGTGTCGGGATTTTAGCTATTGCAGACGTTTTAAGGTAGAAGAGGTTAGACAGGCTGTCCGCAGGATGCGAAGGGGTAGGGCGACGGGGCCGGATGAGATACCGGTGGAGTTTTGGAAGTTCGTTGGAGAGGATGGTGTAAGGTGGTTGACTGGATTGTTTAATGAAATCTTCAGGACGGCAAAGATTCCCGAGGCGTGGAGGTGGAGTACCATGGTCCCTCTCTATAAGAATAAGGGGGACATTCAGAGTTGCAATAACTATAGGGGGATTAAGTTATTGAGTCACTCTATGAAGATTTGGGAGAGAGTGGTCGAGGTGAGGCTGAGACGGATAGTGTCTATTTCGGAAAACCAGTTCGGATTTATGCCCGGCCGCTCGACGACAGAGGCAATCCACCTGGTGCGGAGGTTGGTGGAGCAGTATAGGGAGAGAAAGAAGGATCTACACATGATATTTATCGACCTGGAGAAGGCATACGACAAAGTCCCCAGGGAGGTGCTTTCGAGATGCTTGGAGGTGAGTGGAGTACCGCTGGCATATACCAGAGTAATTAAGGATATGTATGATGGAGCGAAAACCCAGGTGAGGACGGCGGGAGGGGACTCAGAGCATTTCACTGTCCTGACAGGATTGCATCAGGGATCTACTCTTAGTCCCTTTTTGTTTGCGTTGGTGATGGATGTGTTGACGCGGTGCATTCAAGGAGAGGTGCCGTGGTGTATGCTTTTTGCAGACGATGTAGTTCTGATAGATGAGACTCGAGGGGGTGTGAATGACAAATTAGAGGTGTGGAGGCAAACTCTTGAGTCTAAAGGGTTCAGGGTGAGCAGAAGCAAGACAGAGTATGTGGAATGCAAGTTTAATGACGTGAGATGGGAGAATGAGGTAGTAGTGAAGCTGGAAGCACAGGAGGTATGTAAGAGGGATAAGTTCAAGTATCTTGGGTCCGTGATCCAGAGTAACGGTGAGATTGACGAGGATGTCTCGCACCGTATTGGGGCGGGATGGATGAAGTGGAAACTCGCGTCGGGGGTGCTGTGTGATAAGAAGGTGCCGCCCAAGCTTAAAGGCAAATTCTACAGGGTGGTAGTCTGTCCAGCCTTGTTGTATGGAGCGGAGTGTTGGTCAGTTAAGAACTCCCACATCCAAAAAATGAAGGTGGCAGAAATGCGGATGTTGCGCTGGATGTGTGGACTGACTAGAGGGGATAGAGTTCAGAATGAGACTATCCGGGAGAAGGTTGGTGTGACTTCAGTGGAGTGCAAGATGCGGGAAGCACGATTGAGATGGTTCGGACACGTGAAGAGGAGGGGCATGGATGCCCCGGTCCGTAGGTGTGAGAGGCTAGCGTTGGATGGTTTTAGGCGGGGTAGGGGTAGGCCGAAGAAGTACTGGGGTGACGTGATTAGGCGGGACATGGAACAATTACAGCTCACCGAGGACATGAACCTAGATAGGAAGGTCTGGAGGACGCGAATTTCGGCAGAGGATTAGGGCCAGTTTGGGTCGCTAGTGTAGGGAATTACTTGGTGGGGGTTTTATTCCTGTTATGATTCCTTGTTCCGTGTTCCATGTTTTACTACGAATCTGTGTGCTTTCCTCTGTTTTATATTACTTATGGGTGCCGTATTTATGTTATGTAATCTGATTCTGTGCTTTACTATGTGTTTGTATGGTATCTCGTGCCTTGAGCCGGGGGTCTATCGGAAACAGCCTTTCTATTTCATCAGAGGTAGAGGTATGGACTGCGTACATCTTACCCCCCAGACCCCACTAGGTGGGAATACACTGGATTTGTTGTTGTTGTTGTTGTTTTACAATAAATTATCATCCTACTAATCAATTAACTTAAATATATTTGAAATAATTTTATACATAAAAATAAAAAAGATAAATAAGATTGAAAAATAAATGAAAGATAGAGGGCCATATGTGTGGAAATATGTGTGATGACATTATGATAAATTTCTTCAATGACATTGCTTGTAATTAAAGAGAAAATAATGATTTTTTATTCAAACTTTTGATGAAGTTCCGAAGTCAAAGCACAAAAAATAATTGAATTGAACTTATAATTTATTGTAATAACCAAATTAGCCGTGGAGAAATTTGTTTTGTCATTTCCATCGTAGAAAATCTTGTCTTTGAACGGCCCCTTCTTAAGAAATTAGAATTGAACATGTGTTTCAAGTTGAGGAGGCTTGAATTTTCGAATGGTATGCTTAGACAATTAATAGTCCATTCTGGCAAGAGTTTGATGGAAATTGGGATAGACACTCCAAACCTGTTGGAGATCCTAAAATTGATCTTCTCTGCAGGAATCATATATCCAGTTAAGACCCGACTATCATCTTAACACAGTTTGGTTTCAAATAAGTGAATTTATTGGCTCTTTATATCGATTCAACTGACAGTAAGCCTGTACTTCCCATTTTCACTTTATTTGGTTAGTGTTCATTTTAGTTACGTTTGATTTGTTTATTTTTTTTTTTCTATTATCAAGAATACATTCATCGTTGAAGAACTGAATGGAACATTGTCCTGCCCACTATGTATTGTGAACCATTTGAAGACACAAAAAGTTACGCAATCTCTAAATTTTGAAACTCTGTTAGATGGTTACTTTGGTCTTGTCGTCCAGAGACTTTTGTCATTTGTCAGAAGAATCTGGGAGGAGAATGAAAATTTTGTTTAGGTGAATGTGATTTTCCCTATTTATGCGTATATAAGATTTTCTTTTTTGTTACAACGTAAGATGAATATGGCAGTACTTGATTTTTCATTCTTGTTGTGCTTTCGTTACATCTCTTGAGGGAGAAACTAATCGAAAGAGAGATTGTTCCTGCCTGCTGTGACTCTGAGACATATCAAATGTTGGAGGCACTATCTTAAAGAAATTGAACTTCAGAGCTCATACACAACCATCTCGGTCAATTGTCATAGTAGAATAGAACTCCACATTCAGAACATAATGGTTGAAACAGAATCTCGAATCTACCTCTATTAGTTGTTATGCTTGTGTCTGCCTGTTTTTATAAACCGAGGGTCTACTGAAAGCTTTTCTACCTCTATGAGGTAACGGTAAAGGTCTGCATATATTCTATCCTCTCCGGACTCCGCTTGTGGGATTACATTGGGATGTTGTTGTTGTTGCTTGTGTCTACATTTTGCAAAATTATTATAATGTTATGAATTTACTGACAGTTCTTCAAAACTTGATTTTGTATTAATCCTTGTGGATGTGAAGGCACCTTATTGACAACATTTTTTCCTTACTGCGATTATTAGTCATTAGATTTATTTTCTCTTAAGGTGATAAATATAAATCCGAGGTAGTGGATACAGTTCAAAAGTTGAATGAAGAAACTTTCATAACGAACTTTGATATATCACATCAAATATAGATTAAAAGTACTCATCAATGTTTGCTTCAGCTTGTATGCTTTGCAATGCTCAAGTATGATTTTGATTTATACGGGTAATGTTGGATTTTTTTTTTTAAAATAAATTAATTAAAAGTTTTTTAATGAAATGGTGCCTTAAGTGAAAGGTTGTGTTTTTTTACGAAAAGAGATGTTTTTTAGTGAAGATGTGCCTTTTAGATGAAGAGGTATCTTTTAAGTGAAAACTTGTGTTCTTTTATTACCATTTCTCTTTAAATAAACTTTGTTGAAATATTTTTAATAGAGAAAAAAAAAAAAAAAACCTTCCCAAAGAGTAATATTTTCGTCACAAAAGATCAAGTATTAAATTTTTTTGCTTTTCAATAGGATTATTTCACTATTTGCTTGGTGTAGAAATTCAAAGACTTGTCATATCCACTGAAACTAATTGTATAGAATCCCATAGCAATCTCGTTGAGGAGAGGGAGCAAATATTGTTTTTAAGAAAGTGTTTCGTGCATGTTTCAAGCCTCATAATTTTGTATTTTTCTTTATATATTTTTATGTGTTCGTGGAACATATTTTCGAACAATCTAAAAATGTTATTTTAAGTGAAGGAAGAAGGCATTGACTGATTTGGAAAGTTCAAGATTGTGAACTGATGACATTCCTAGAGCTTCATTGCCTCGAATAATAAGGCTTGAGGACAGGAAATGTTGTTTTCAACTATATGTACGATAACAATAAGTTGCAGCGAACAGAAGTGACAGATCGAGGACTTCATCACCTGTCCTTTCTGCTTGGTAAAATGTGCCGGTTTTAAGGGTTTGAGACTATCACTTATGCTCATCCCACGATCTGTTAAACTTTGAATTTTGGGTTGGTAAATGAAGAATATCAAGCTGTAAATGTATCTGTGATGACAAGTGACATTTCGAGATCTGAGATTGTTTCTGACGGCGTGGAGACAGACATTCTTCACTTCTTCAAAAGCTATTGTTCTTTTGTTTACAGAATAGTCACGTCGTTTCATTATAAGAACATAATCTTTTGTTCTTCAGGTGGTGAATTTTGTGGTGTCGGGGACATATTTTGGCACAAGTGCTTCAAAGAGAAATTTTAAAGATGATCCACTGTTTCAACATTATAATACCCCTTCGTTTCATAATAAATGAATTGTTTGATTTTGATATACATATTAAGAAAAAAACATAAAGATATAAATTTAACACAACTTTTTATTTTTACCCTGAAAAAAGAAAAAAATGACCTTGTAATAACTTTTCAAAAGTTAATTGGTTGTCGAATCACAAGAACAAATTTGAAAAAAAATTCAATGATTCACTTATTTTGAAACACCAATAAATACTCCAACAATTCACTTATTTCAAAACGGAGGGAGTATTAAAAAGGTAATGAGACAAATAAAGAAGTCAAAGATCTATTGGTTTTGGTCCACGTAGGTACAGTGTAGAAGTTTCATAATAAATGAATTGTGAAATTTTGGCACACATATTAAGAAAAAAATATTAAAGACATAGATTTAACATAATTTTTTATTTTTTCACTTATGAAACGGAGGAAGTATCAAGAAGCCAATACTTCATGTGATGGTAAATTTGAATGAACGAGAAAGTGACATTGGCCAAACGGTAATACTTTCTACGAAATCAGAACAAGTCTCAACAAGACTTGGAGATAACATCCAAGTAGTACCACAGAGAAAGTGACAAAATTCGGGTTTTACTCTATTAATGGTTGTAAGTGAATTTAAGATTTAGAGAATATATGAGTTAGTGAATTGAATTTTAAAGTGTGAGGGGTTTTGACATGTGATTAGAAGTCAACAATAGATTTAAAATTATTTATTAATATATAGTTGAAGAGCATAAACTATTTGAGATAGTCAAATATGCCTTCACTTTAGAATTCTTTCATATGAGTGCTTTTGTTTTGTCTCTTCGAGACAACAAAACAAAAGGAGATCTATCAGCAGCGAATTCCCCATACAAATAGAGGCACCTATCAAAAAGATACTTCGAAGGCTTCGGGATCGAGGTCTCATTAGCCGAAGAAGACCCTGGCCAATCCACGTGGCCTGCTTGACGAACGTCAGCGACGGAGACATCGTAAATTGGTATGTGACCTATGTTAGGTCCATAAGATACCACTGCTTTTGGTGTTCTATGATTCACTCATAAGAGATTTTATTTACACATTTAAAATGAAGGATCTTGAAGAAATTGATACTATGTTGGGTATCAAGAATATATAAAATAGTGGAATAATGTAGTTAATCTCGCTACATTGTGAAAAGAGTTGTAAACAAATCTAGTCACTTAAACATAAGTGGTCAGAATCATATTTGATTCTAGATCGAGTCAGTCCATGATGATGAAAGAATCGTGACTAATTAACTTGTGTAAGTAAATGCTATCGGAAGGCCTAGTAGTTGAGTTTTGATTTTCTTCCGAGAACTAGAGATTTAAGAAACTCTAAGTTTCATACTATTTTATAAAAATATATCGATACAAGTTGGTATTAAAAATGTGAGAAAAATAAATTTGCTACATGATGAATATTTACCTTGCGAGGAAGTACAATTTCTTGAAATCAAGAAAACCAGTACAATTTCTTGAAATCAAGAAAATCTTGTATAGGAAAAGCAAGTAAACTAAGGAGTTGAGTGGTTGGGAAATTACTAAGATGATCCATTGATCTTGCAAAATATGAGCTCAATTTGTGATAGTCAAGTCACTCTAGCTCGAGCATGTAGAGATTATATAATGGAAAGTAAAAAACGTATAAGTTATTGACATGATTATGTGAGAAGTAAATTCACGATGGAATTATAGCTTCTATCACATTTGTGGAGTCAAATTAATTTGACTAATATTTACTAAATTTATTAAAAGAAAGTTGTTAAATACATCTTCAAATATATGATTATATAAAAACTCCTTAATTAGGTACACCAACAATGGCAACCCTACCTAGCACTATAAAATGAATAGTTATAGGTTCAAAGGGTAA
>NC_061116.1:199936281-199941181 GCF_002878395.1 Capsicum annuum | reverse complement strand
TTAATTATATAGTACTACATCAAATAAATAAGAAAGTTTTAAAATCAGTATTTTTATTTCTTACAGGAACTACGCTAATAGAAGTAAATACAAGAGCAGGAAGCCATGGTTTCATCGATTTTACTTTTTTTTCTATGTGATGGAGATGATAGTGAAAGGGGAAAGGAAAAGGGGCGACGCCGGTAGGTGATACAGGCGCTGTTGCACTAGGTTTCGACGACGGAGGGAGAGAGAGAGGAGTCGACGACATGGGTAGGCGGCGTGGCAGGCTTCGCCAGTCGGTTCGTTAAGTTGGTTCGCCGGTGAGATCCCGTCCAGATCTAAGCGGTGGCGGCGCGGGGGAGAGGGGAGGACGGGGATGGTCGGTGTGGGGGTAAGGGAAGAAAGAGGGCGGTACAGGTTTCGCCGGTGATGTTCGCCGGCGTGGAGAAGGGGAGAAGGGACGGGGTGACGACGGCGATGTAAGGGACTCGCCAGTGGTCATTTTTATTGTGATAACCACTGCTCCGCCTATGGCTAACATTTTCCGGCGAGATTCATCATCGGAACAGTAACAACGATGGCAAAGGAATATTTGGTCATTACTTCAATGAAATTTTCAGTGAAAAATATATTTCTTCTCCGATTCAAAACTTTCTCTATTTTTATGGAATTAAACCTCAAATTTTCTAATCATTCTTTTACTAGTTTACACATATACAGATTTATCACACATTATCAGTTTTCATGATTTACATACATAATTTAAACGGATACTAATTAAATAATTACATAAATAAATAGGCAACTATAACAAACTGTCATGCTGAACAATACATGAAAATCATTTAAACAACTTCATTTATATTTTGATTTCTAATAAAGTACAAGATTGAAATAAAACCTGTTGATGATTTAAAACAGAAATTGAATGCTGCTACCCAAAATTTGAATGGAATTCCAACTTTCTTATCTTATCTCTTTTGTTTGATGTTTTTCTCCTGATGACTTTGAAGATCTCCTCTTTTTCTCTTTATACTTTGACTGTTTTTTTTTAATATCTGATTTTGTGTGTAAAAGAAAATACTTAGAATCCTCTCTTACTTTCCTCTGATTTTCTTTCTGACTTCTTTTTCCTCTCTGATTTCTTTCTGTCCCTGATAGTCTATTTTTCTGTAGGAATAATGTATGTTCTTTTTCTCAAGAGTCTTTTAATAGGAGGATTTGGGGGAAAAAAAAAAATTGGGGGGAACGGTTACTTAGATAAGGGATATATTTTATATTTTGAAATATAATAATTAATTTTTTTCTTTTAAATAGAAGATAATAATAATAAAATAATAATAATAATAATAACTAATTAATTTTATGTTTAAGAAAAATATAATAAAATTTATAAATAGTCAAAATAAATAAAATAATATTAAAACTATTAATTTATTTATTAAAAATTTTAAAAATAAAAATATTTTTAATTTTTTATATTATTTTTAAATTAGAATAAAAATATTAAAAAAATATCTCAAAATTAACCTTATTTAATGATTTACTTTTTAACTAAAAATTTATTAAAATAAAAATAAGAATTTAAATAATATTATACTAGATATAAATATAAATGTCAAAAAATAAGTAAAAATTCGAGGAGGATAAAAAATCACGTGGCTACATTATTTATGAATTTTACCCTTTAAAATATTTTTTTTTTCAATCCTAATACCAAATATAATAGGGTTAGTAGGGATACATGATCGGATTGGTTTGAATTTTTTAACTATCAAATCAAATTATTTATGTCGAATTTTAAATCTATAAATCAAATAAAGTCAATAAAATTCGGGTTTTACAATCTTAATTTTTTGTAAAATGTTTGATTCTCTCAGTTTTTTTGAGTTTTTTTTTTATAAAGTTTTTACACAAGCATACAATTAAGTTGTGATTCAAATATTTCTTAATTCTTGTAAGATACAACTATTTTTAGATATTTCTTAGTAACATCACACAACATATCAAATGAATGGTGACAATGAAATATTTAATAATAATAATAATAATATAATCATATAAAATAAGTATTTTATATCAATAAGTGGTTATGGAATATATCAAATATTTAAAATCGATAGCATTTTAAATAGTTTCGAGATACTAGCTACCAAAAATAGCATCGATACTTCGGGTTACGAGATGTAGAAATAAGGGAAAAAAAATAATCATACGAATCCATGTTTTAATTTCAGAATATTTTTTTAATTGATACGGAATAAATGCTGGAAACGAATGTACTCCCTTTAATTTTTTTGAAGTGTTTTTTTTTTTTTTGGGATTGTGGTTTTATTCCTAAATTAGTATATGTTTATGTCTTAAAAAATATTTTAATGATAAATTTTCTAATACAATTTTAAATTTAAGTAATCAATATCGACTTGAAAAAAGGAAAAATAGAGGGGTTAACTACTCTCTCCTAACAAATTAACTTATTTAGATATGCAAGGAGTAAGACAGAGGTATTTAATTGGGCGGATAATTACTTTGTTTATACATAGTTAAAATAATTTTTCATGTTTAGACAGTAAAACCCCACTTCTTAAGTTGTTTACTTTTTCATATTTTGAACCACTTGAGCGAAAATCCTGACTCTATTGCTACCAATTTGTTGTTTTTTTGGGGTAAATTCTGACTAAAAGTTAATGAAACACTTGCTGCAATTCAAAGAGGAAATGAGTGCCATAGACTACAAAGTGTTATATGCAATTTTGATACCATTTTACCAAAATTATCCCTTGTTATTTTGTGTACTATAAAAATGCTGCTGCTTCTTTTATTCGTTGAATGCTGATTTACTGATTCCTCTGATTTATTTTTTTTGAAATGTTGATTGCTCTTGTTGCTTAGTGTCGTTAGTTTTAACCAAAAGATTATGATTCATTTGGCGATTTGAAATTGTCTTTATTTGTTTGCTTGAATGTTCCTGAAACATTTTTGCCTTTTCTTTGGTTTTCGTTCTCCACCCACCAAACCACTTAAACCACAAATAACTGGTGGATGTAAAATCTATGTATATCGATTAGGAAAATCAAAGAAGGAGTCCAGCTGGCTATTTGTGTAAAGATCCTTTTTGGTAATAGTTATAAAAAATACTTTATCTAAGTTAAAAAGAACACTAGTTTCATATATGATTTGAATATTGTGAAATTGTAAAAGCGAGGATAGTAGTAGAATACTTTATAATTGTCCATCGCTCGAATTCAGAACTTTGCAACTTTATTGGTCATATAATATCTCTATCTTATGTGAAGTGATACAGTTTTCTGAAATCGTCCAGGTCCTTGTAGGAATTTGAGCCTCTTCCTTTGACATATGAATAAGATCAACTAATTGTGTAGTTTAAAATATTATTTTGCCTTTTCAGCTAAGATGTTCATTGGAGTTGCATAGAGAAGAAAGTTACAGCAATGGATCGAATCTCTCAGTTACCTGACCCTGTTTTACAGCACATACTCTTCTTCCTACCTGCTAAAGATGCAGCACTAACTAGTGTGCTCTCCAAGACTTGGCTAAGAGTCTGGAATTTGCTTCCTATATCTACATTTGATTTCGATTAAAACGATTCCTTATGGAAACTCTTGTTAACAGAAGTAGAGGAATCAAAAGAAGCTGATATAAGAGATGGTTTCCAAAGTGTTATAGATGACTCATTGATAAACCTCCGCTTCCAAAAAGCAATAATAGAGAAATTCAGGCTTTCTCTTAAACTTTCGTATCTAAAGAATGCCTCTTGCATCGACGAATGGATAAGATTAGCCACCAATAGCTGCATCAAAGAATTAGACTTTTATATTAAGTGTCGAGATGGAAAAGATTGGTACAGTTTGCCCGGTACAACATTTACAGCTAAGTCACTGATGGTTCTGAGATTGGGTGGTTTTAAGCTAGAGTGGCCTCTAATTGTCGATCATATAAATCTTACTAAACTAAGGGAGCTATCTCTAACTGATGTGTTTTTGGAGGAACGGATACTCTTGGAGATATATTCTGCTTGTCCCGCGATAGAAGATTTGAGTCTTATCAGGTGTCGGGGAGTAAAAGATCTATTGATATCCGATCTCCCCAAACTGCTTAAGCTCACAATACATCAAGCAAATGAAATACAACCTTGGAAATATAGAAGTAGACGATGTAACAGCCCGTTAGAGTTTGACCTGAATACTTTCAAGCTTCTGAAAGAACTGAGCATAACATTTGAGCAGATTACCGACTCAATGGTAGAAAATCTTGTTTCTGAACTGCCCCTTCTTGAGAAATTAGAATTGAACGTATGTTTGAAGTTGACGAAACTTAAATTTTCGAGTCGTATTCTTAGACATCTAGCATTCCGTTCTGGCAAGAGTCTGATGGAAATTGAGATTGACACCCCAAACCTGCACCATTTTGAATATGGAGCTCCTAAATTGCCTGTCATATTCTCTATGATGACATCTTCTCTACAGGAATCTTATCTCGTATTATTTCCCAGCAATCAAATAAGCGCGAGTTGGTTTCAAAATTTGAAGGAATATATATCTAGATTCGAACAGCTGAGTAAACTGGTTCTGTCTATACAGTGAACGACTGTAAGTATGCATGCACCTTCCATTTTCATTTTATTTGTTAATATTTATTTTCTGTGACATTCGATTATCTTTTTCATTGATTTTTGTTGATGATCAAGAATACATTCAACGTGGAGGAACTGAATGGAACAGTATCCTGCCCGCTATCCGTCGTCCAGCATGTGAAGATAAAACAAGTTATGGAGTCCGTGAATTTTGAAACTCTGTTAGATGGTCTGCTTTGGACTTGTCATCCAGAGACTCTGTCAATTGAAAGAAGCTGGGAGCACAATGGCTATTTTATACAGGTGAATTTGATCCTCCTGTCT
>NC_061116.1:199929278-199933281 GCF_002878395.1 Capsicum annuum | reverse complement strand
AAATTAAATATCTGAGAAAATTTTTTACAAGTGCTGCCAAAATATTATTTTATCATGAAACATGATTCGTCGGTCATTTATTATCATTAATCATAAAAAGATAAATTGTTATATATTCTTTGATCATCATCAATAATATTTTTTATTTTATTCCAAGAAAATGAGTGAAAATAAAATAATAATCATATATAAATAATAGAATAAAATAAAGAATTATAAAATAAATATGAAGTATTAAATTTTAAAATCAAACTTATAAGATATGCTAATTAATTAATAAGTTATATATTTATGTGTGTGTGTTGTATATTATTGATCATGAAAAAAATAATTTTCAACAAAGCAGAAATTTTATGCTTTTCTCATAAGCAGAAAAATTATTTTTACTTCTTTTCTTTTTTAAAAAAAAAAACTCAATCAGGTTAATAGACTCACAAAACATTTTGTTTTGCTCAAAGAACAACTTAAAGTCATATCTGGGAGCGCTACCCCCCGAATGGAGTCCTACCCGGCGTGAATCCGAATTAGTCGGGCTCCAATGTGGGTTTCGAACACCGGATAGAAAACCAAAAAAAAAAAATTTGAAGTTTTATCTCTTTTGATATTTGTCTTTGTGACGATGAATCCTCTCTTATCTGTGCAATTACAATTATATTCATATTGTTCTTTCTATTATGACAGTAAACACAATTTCTTTAGTAAAATCAAACTGGTGGGTGAGTGTATATTACTTTACTATATATATAATAAGAGGGAGTTAATCTGAAAGTCAGTCTCTTTAATCAGTTCTAGCAGTTAATGAATTTCAAAAATCTTTCTTGATAACCTTCCCGAAGCATGTACGAGATCGACATATCTGCTTGTATTGCCTGCTTCAACAGCTTCAATCGTAGTTTTACAGTATCACTCTTAATTAATTATTTTAAGTCACTTACGTATTAGGAAATTAATAATATTTAATTAAAAAATAAAATAGACATTTATGACATGTCTGATTCAGCTACTTTAACAGTAATTTTACGATACACCACTAATTAATTACTACAAGTCATCACTTGACGGGTACTCTTAAATTTTTTCCACAAGAATTTTTTATATTCATTTTGAAATATCACTTTTAATTAGTTGTTATAAGTCATTAAGACATATTTACTTCTCCGCATCGTGATTTTACTATATCACCCCTAATTAATTATTATTGTCATTTAATCATTGTGTCACTTAAATGGGTTAAAATCGTTTACACCCCCGAACTTTTCTGTAAAATTCAAACACCCCTCAACTTTGAACAATAATAATTCTCCCTCCTTTTTCTTATTTAATTTTTTAAATTACCTATTTTACCCTTATATTTATATCAACATTAGTATCTCTTTTTAAAAAAAAAAAATTAGAAATTTTTTTTTAAAATTTTTAATCTATATAACATATTTTCTATAAAATTAAAAAATTATTTTTAAGATAAAAAAATAAAAGTGAGAAATATTAATTGAGTATATAGTTTAATGATAAACTATAATATTATAAATGAGCAAAATAGTAAAAATTAATTTGATTAAAAATCAAAACTCTAATATATATATTTATACGTGAAAATAATAGGTAATTATAATTTTATAAATAAATTTCAATGCAGGTATACAAAATAATTAATAGTCGAGAGTTTTTCAAAAATAATCTATTTACCTCTCTGAGGTAGTGATGAGGTTTGTGTACCCCTACAACCAAAATTCGTTTATCTATATAGACATTAAAGAATAAGAGAAAATCAAAATAAGCTTCTATATACGTAATTACATACTCACATACATACTTAATACATATAATATAAAAATTTTGAATGTAAAAAGTACCTTTAGATTTTGTAATTAATTATAAAATAATTTACTAATAATGTTAAAAGGTGGGCTTGAGAATTTGTATACATACATTGAAATATATTTAGAAATTTATAATTACCTATTATTTTCACGTATAAATATATATTAGAGTTTTGATTTTTAATAAAATTAATTTTTACTATTTTTCTCATTTATAATATTATAGTTTGTCATAAAATTATATACCCAATTAATATTTCTCACTTTTATTTTTTTATCTTAAAAATAATTTTAAAATTTTATAGAAAATATGTTATATAGATTAAAAAATAAAAAAATATTTTTATATTTTTTTTAAAAAAAAAGAGATACAAATGTTGATATAAATATAAGGGTAAAATAGGTATTTTAATAAATCAAATAGGAAAAGGGAGGGAGAATGATTATTGTTCAAAGTTGAGGGGGGAGTTTGATTTTTAGCTTTATCTTGTTGACTTTTAAAAAATTATCAGTGCTACTTAAATTGGAACAGAAGAAAAAGTATTATAAATCTCAATAATTAAATACTTAAATTATTTTTAAAATATAATTGACTATCAATGAGACAAAAATTTGGGCAATGAAAGTAATATATATTATTTGAAAATTGCATAAAAAGTATTATAAATTACAACAGTTAACAATTTAAAATATCTAAAAAAATATTAAAAATATAATTGATTACGTAAATTTTATTAATCTCACATAAATTGAGATAAAAAAGTATCATATATTGGCACGGGCCCCTAAATATCTAGTAATAACAAGAACAGACGCCAGAATTTTAACAAGAACTCGAAAAAAAATCGTGGATCAAATGTAGTAGATTTCTCTACAAGTTCAAGCAACCAAGTCAATTCTAACAAGACACCGAAAAGAATTCGTGAATTAAATGTATTAGATTTCTCTACAAGTTGAAGCAGCTAAGTCTAAATACAAGTTAAGATCAACTATCATCAAGCTTCAATTCAAAATCAAACTCAAAAACTCATGAATTCAAGATCAAGCTGAAAAATTCTTAAATTTAAATTTGAAAAGAAAAATCAAAAGATCCATAGAAACTGTAACCTCTTTTTTTTTTTTTGGAATAGGTAACCATTGTAGCATCCACTATATTTGAAATCATGATTATTGCAATATTTTTTCTTCTTTATTCGTTTCTCAATGCGATTTTTGGTGTCTAACACTCGCATTATTATAAATTCTGATGTATTACCTATTGGAAAATATGTTTCATGAACACATAAAAATATACTAAGAAGAATACAAAGATAAAGACTTGACAATATGAACATTGAACATAAAATTATGAGGCTTGAAACATGCGCGAAACACTTTCCTAAAAATGATATTTGTTTCCTCTCCTCAACGAGATTGCTATGGGATTCTATGCAAATAGTTTCAGTGGATATGACAAGCCTTTGGATTTCTGCACCAAGCAAATAGTGAAGATAATCCTATTGTAAAGTAAGAAATTTAATACTTTTCACTTAGAAGATACCTCTTCATCTAAAAGGCACCTCTTCACTAAAAGACATCTCTTTTCATAAAAAATACAACCTTTCACTTAAGGCACCATTTCATAAAAAACTTTTAATTAATCTATTTTAAACAAAAAAAATTCAACAATCCCCCACTTGTTTAAATATAAATTAGGTCACAAAGATGAAGTCATGTTCATGCATAGAGTAATGTATCTATCGATTTGAACATCACCTTAGTGCAATGCCACAAGATGAAATCAAAATTTCATGTAGCGTAAACATGTTATTCCTTATGATAATATCAGTGACACTATATGCATAAACATTTCATTCCTGCTTTCCACTCAACATGCTTAGCACTTTTATGGCCATGTGCTATCCAAGGTTCATGAACATTTATGAGAGAAACTCCACCTGCCAATCGAAGCGGCACCACTTCTATGTTCATATAGGTGAAGTTCTTCCAGTGTCTTTGTCATATTTGAGACACTTGTTCCACGAACTGAACCTCATGATTAAAGAGTATAAGAACTCAACCCTCCAAACTATGAAAACCAGTACTAGTATATCTCTTGCTTAAGTACTGAAACATCCACGTATCAATAAATTGTTATTACCCTTTGAACCTATAACTATTCATTTTATAGTGCTAGGTAGGGT
>NC_061116.1:199836307-199926278 GCF_002878395.1 Capsicum annuum | reverse complement strand
GGGGGGGGGAAGAGGAGATCAGTAATATGCAAAGAAGTTTGCCCAACTAATACAAAAATAACGTATTCAGTGTATGTTTACACAATCGTATTTCTATCTTGTGAAGATATAGAGGTTGTTTTCGATAGACCCTGGCTCAAGTAGAACATATTAAAAACAGTATTCCATATGAATGTTGCCTAATTAATGCTAACTAAATACACAGTGTACTTGATTAGTTAACTGAGATCTTTTAAACAACGACACTCTGAATATTTGGTGAGAGGATTATATTAAAGGACACAAAATTGTCCATTTGCTCAATTATAGTCTATCGATAAGAGGTAGATAAGTGTCGTATATCAATCAACTTTGTGGGACATGCAAATGTATAATTCAGCCACAAGATCAAGTCAATAATAATTTATCTTCTCAATTTTTTTTCTAATGCATAAATTCACAACTACAACTTATTTCCTGACAATCACTAACTCAATATTTTTCAACGACAAACACTACATGGTCAAGTCAAACCTCTCTTATATCACTAACACTAATTTAAGACATACAGAGTCAGTCTTAATTCTACCTAACAATACTTTTACTGCGGGCTTTACTTAACTCTTAATCACCTCAAGAGTGGTCCCCACACCACTAGCACATAAGCAAGGACAAACAAAATAAAGCGATTATAGGTCATTGACAGTGTCATCACCAATATCACATTCCAGAAAAGTCATCGATCCAATTCTGCAGGTATCAACAACCTCTACTAGTTTTTGTCACTTTTATTTAAAACTCATTATTTTGCCAAGCATTAAGAATTCGTTCACATAAAGAACTCAAAGATAATGCCACTTACCTAGTCCTTACAAAGAACCCATTATAATTTCAATAATAGAACTGCACAAAAAATTCTAAATACGATCTCAATGACCGGACCATACAAGGATCCTCAAATAATATTAAATAATCGAACTACGCAAGGATCCATCCACAACATCATTAACTAGAACCTCCCATTACGAAAAAACACATATCACCTCAATCTTTTATTCATGTCACTTTTTCACTATCTTTTCTTGACATCATATTCTCATATCATCCTTTCAATTCTCATACCATCAATCTCATCAGTATAATAGAACCCAAAACAATAAGTAAGCACCATAGAATTTCTAGTTTCACAATAACAAGAAATCAAATATTCCCAACACATTTATTAACAAAAACAACTTAGTCAATTTTCATCACTTAACAAAAATAATTCACAACAATGACAAAAATCTAGCAACACAAGTTTAGCCAAATATCAAACAAACATAATCAATAAGTTCACAACTTTCACAAGTCTTTACCTATTAATAATAAATTTTAGACCTTATTAACACATACCAATTAGAATCTCCTAAATTTTTATTTAAAATTATTAAGATACCAATTGGAATTGTCTAGCTACCAATTGGATTCAATCTGGTAGTCCAAGATTAGGATGACACGATGGAGAGAAAGAAAGGAAAATAACTTCTACATGCCTCATAGCCTTACGAAGATTGGGTGTGGGGCTCTACACACTAATCTACGGAACTCTACTTAACATTGCTCTTATTAACAGATACCAAATGGAATCGCCAGATATCAATTGAATTCAAGTAATAGCATGTAAGAAAGAAGAATTTGAATATTTCTAGTGTCCTATAGCCTCTCGAAGAAAAGTACAGACGTCTCTGTACCGTTCTGCAAGACTCTACTAGACATGTTCTTGTACGACGAGATCGACGAACCTAGGGCTTTGATACCAACTTTGTCACGACCCAAATGGTCATGAGTGGCACCCACACTACTATTTACGTGGGAGAACCATTTAGACCAAACTATTACCCAATCACTTAATCAGCATTAAGATGATATTATTATAAAATTAATATAATAACAATAATACAGGACTAATCATTATTTATGCGGAAGTCAACAAACTATTTACTAAAATTTCCAAAACCCGAAAGTCATCGTACAAGAACTACTAACAAAGATCGTGTCTAAGGAAATTTCCAAAATAATGGGAATCAGGAATGTTTCATTTGCCGAAAGATGGACATCAACAAATAAGATGACCCATGGCAGCCTGAAGACGGAGATCTCACCCTTCGGATCAAGATCTGCTATCAACTCTAGAGGTAAAGTCGTGTCTAAGCCTCTGGAAAACTTTCTGCACTTAACAAAAGAAGAGCACAGGGTAGTATCAGTACAATCCACTATGTACTGGTAAGCATCATAGGCCAACTCAACTTAATAGGATGTACACAACATAATTAGAAAAACAAGTAGACATGCATCATCAAGTAACAAATTCTCATTGAATCAACAACATAGCAATAACAGGTCGACAGTTCTCACAAACAAGCCACATAACTATCTAGAGTATCAATCATACGGTAAACATCCACAAAATCAACACAAGTATGTACACACATGCTATGGGACTTATTTTTGCCCAAATAGTCATGACCTGCAGGGAATAATCTATGTTCATGTACCGTACCGGCGTGGTACCCGATCCAACATAAATATAAACGTACCGGCGTGGTACCCGATCCAACATAAATATTAACATACCGGCGTGGTACCCGATCCAATATAAATATAAACGTACCGACATGGTACCGATTCCACATAAATATAAACAAGTATTATCAATATCAATTTACACAACCTCACAGCATACAACACAATGTACCAAATTTACGAGTACACTTAAAGTCATAAGACAATTCCATCAAGCCAATTTTCAATAAACATTTATACACGAATCAACAATCCAAATATCAATAATTTCAAGCATGTCCGAATACCAATCCACAAGTATCTAATTTAGGAGTATACACACGATTAAATCGAGTCTAAACTCCAATTAAACCATAACCTACCTCAACCGAAGAAACCGAATGCAATCTACTTTACGAAGGTCTTTTCCTTCCGTAACGTTTCCAAATGTTTCAAATCTGTTCAAATAAATAACTATCGTGCTCCTCTTACTCTCAACTTTCTGACTTTGTTGTTATAATATATGGTAAACCCTATCCAATTAAATTTATTTTAGTATTGGCCACATAAGAAAATAACTTAAAATGTTGGTCCATTAAATCACTAATAAAATTAATTATCTAAAATATACCCAACTAATGACTTTACTCACTTCGAAACACCTCAAGAATCGGTACTACTCATCCCCATGAATCAAAAATTCATGTATACAAACTATGGAGAGCGCCAAAATTGAGCGGATGAGAAAATTTCACAAACGACCGGGAGGGTCGTTACATATAAAAATATATACTCAAACAAAAGTATAAGCGACTCCCATTGTTAATTAATTACACAAAAAAATCATTTCAATCAAAGATAAGTAGTCAAAATTTCAACATGTAAACATTTAATTTTGTACTAATACTAGGTTGTATATTTGTTAGTATTATAATAGTATATATATATCTATGAATTATTTATGTAAATATAAACTTCTTTATGGTATTCAGTAGTTCGGTATTTTATATACAATTATCAGATAATATATTGAATAAAAAAAATTTAAAATATATACCATATATCATATCATAATATAGAAATCACGATATAAAAAGTTTAGTTTGGTGTAGTATGTTGATATCTATTGTGCTATGTCCACCCCTAATTATAAGTGTATTTTTAAAACCAACTCAAAATCAGAGCAATTATGCTCTATTTTCCATAATTGAGATTTTTTTTTTTTTTTTTTTGGGAATTTGGACTTGTGTTTATTAATAAAGGTAAAACTATATGGCTTAGCAAAATAAGACTCTAATTACTTCATTTAACTTAAGTCTTAATTAGTTGCAATTCATAGTCTCTCTTATCAATTAAATACTATCAATAGCCTCTCTTCTCATTCCCTCTCTTCCCACAGTACTCCTCCATCTCTCCCAATCTCGCTGGCCTCCCTCCCCCATCTCTCCCTCTCTCGCTGCCTCCCTCCCTCCATCTCTGTCTCTCGCTACCTCTTAGAACTCTCTCTTTTTCTCTTTCTTTCTCTTTTTACAGTAATGTATTAGTTGTATCACTATATATTTCAACTGATACAATATCTGTATTCATATTTATTAAATCTACATTTGTTTATGCATTGTGTATTGATATGCTTTTTGTATTTCTCTTTACATTATTGGTATTGTATGTATGTATATGTATATGTATATGTCCATTATTGGTATTGGTATACTGTATGTATTTATACTGAATGCGTGCCCATTATTGGCACTGTGCTACAATTCGTTGATACAAACTGATATATGTCGCATGCAGCCGCATACAGCAGTTCAGATCAAATATAGTCAGTTGCATACCATTGTTACATTGATTACAAATGGTAATTTTTGAAACATAGGCTAGGCGCGCCCTAATTTGCTGAAACAGTGGCTATTTTCTGAAAGTTTCCCTAATTCAAAAGCCTTTCTCCGTATAAATCTAATACTCTTGAAAATTAATCACCTCTGTCTTCATTTGTTAATTTTCAGTGTGGGTGCTCTATTATCTATAATCTATCTTATACAATAACTTACATTGCTGCAGAAGTTAGTAGTTTGAATGGTCACCCACTTTATGCTATTTTATCATCATAATCATTTAACTTTGTTTTAATTTTTTAAAGTCACTCAACTTTATCTAATTATCTTCTAGAGTCATTTTAACCGAAAATACAACCAACCAGGTAGTCAATGAGTAGAAGGAGCATTTGGCAACAAAAATGGCTTATACCAAGATAGTTAGTGGTAAAACACACCAAATTTTCGATAATGCAGCATGATTTGTTCCCTAGAAATATAGTACTGCTATCCTTTGGAATGTGCAAAAGCCACAATGAGATGACTTGGATAACATATTGTAATAGGATTACTATTTTTAATTTTATTTTTTAAAGTAAGAATATGATTGCAGGCCAAAATAATGCTCACTGGAATTTGTTTTCTTTACCACTTTGAACGAGTAAAACATTCCTTGAATGTACTATCAGTGACATGATATATATACATCTCCTTGCATTTATAACTTAATTAATGGGCCTGTTTATTTCAACTCCAAAAATTATAATTATATATACAACATTGGAACTGTTGAACAATCAAAATCATACTCTTCGTCCTTAATTAAGCTGATATATAGTTGAAACAATTTTAAATTCTCTAGTATAACCTTTATTTTCTGTGGAATATTAGCTTGGACATAAACTAATAAAGTCATTTGTTAATATTCTTTTAGTCGTCTATTATTCCCGTAACATATATGTTAAGTCTACTCTAGCACGTTAAGATAATAGATCAACAAGTGATATCAGGTGGGGTTCATTAAACTTCATGGAAATGGAAATACTAGTAAATATTTAAGGCAAAGCCTCAAAAAATTTTCTCATTCAAACAACTTATAAACTTCAATATAACAAAATAAAATCCAGATATGGAGATGTTGAAAGGCTTCCTCTTTGCATGGGTTATTGCTTTTTCTTTAGCAACAATAGCTGTTGCACAAAACGATCCATCAGGTATCATGTTAATTAGTAGTGTATCCCTTTTATTTATCCGTAGATGAGCGAATTCTTGGTTCAAGTTACATGTTTTGTGGAGCTCAATAGCTTTGGCCCAGATCCTATATTAGTTTTTAAGAAATTACTTACTACGTACAAATAATCAGAGGCAGAGCCATCATTGTAGTTACGGGCAACCTAGTAAGTAAAAAGAGTTGAGATTCAGAACTCATAAATTTAAAATCTTGTATCCGTTTCTGATTTTACACATAGTATATATGTGGCTACAGTAATTATTTTCCATGTTTAATGCTCATGTTGTTTTTATGTACTTTTTTTTACAGGATTCATAAACATTGATTGTGGAATACCAGCAGGTTCGAACTATACAGACATAATAACAGGACTACCATACACTTCAGATGAATGTTATGTCAGCGGTGGGGTGGACAGCAAAATATCATCTATATACGAACCCAATTCCCCACAAAGGCAGTTCCTCACAGTTAAAAGTTTCCCTTTAGGGACTAAAAATTGCTACACTCTAACCCCAAATGAAGGGAAATTTGGCAAATACTTGATAAGGGCAAGTTTTCTCTATGGAGATTATGATGGAAATGCCCAATTACCAAATTTTGATCTTTATATTGGAGGTGATTATTGGGATACAGTCACAATATCTAATGAGTCTACAGTAATTATGAAGGAAATTATACACACCCCTTCCACTGATTCCATAAGTGTTTGCCTTGTCAAGATAGATACTACAACTCCTTTTATTTCAGCCTTAGAGTTGAGACCTTTGAATACTACCATTTATCCAACGCTAAGTAAATCATTGAAACTTTTCGTGCGTCTCAACTTAGGCTCCTTAACCAATCAATACATTAGGTATGTTTCTTCAATCCTTTTAATTTTACAGGATCAGATTATTTTTATTGTTTTGCATGTTGATTATCGTACTAGATAATCTATCTTATTTTTAGTATTACAAATTAAATGGTAGGATGATTTTATATGAAATGATTCAGGAATAGACACTGAATGATGAGGACTTTCTCTGTCAAAGTGAATAACAATTGTGTGTTTTCTCCAGTATGTTAACAATTGTTTGTTTTCTATTTTAATACTACAAAACAGGTATGGCTATGATGCATATGATAGAGTTTGGCTGCCATATTATTTTGAAAAAATGATCATCGTTAATACAACACAAGAGGTACTTGAAAACAGTTACCGAGTACCGTCTGCAGTGATGAGCACGGCCCTGACACCCGATCCCCTGACCACGACTGACAACTCGGTGTCCTTTAACTGGATAGCTGATAGTACCAGGGACAGGTATTACATATACTTGCACTTTGCAGAAGTAGTTGAATTGCTGGTGACGCAGACAAGGCAATTCAACATTTATATCAATGACAACCTATTTTATGGACCTATGTATCCCATCTATTTGTCGACGGCGACTGTGTACACAGTGTCCCCGATTTATGGTGCCGACCGGTACACTGTTGTGATTAACAAAACTGCGACTTCTACTCTTCCCCCACTCCTCAATGCTTTTGAAATTTATAAAGAGATATAGGTAAACAACATGAAAATGTATCATCTCTCCCCAGATCCCACTTTTGGGAATACCCTGGTTATGTTGTTGTTTATCTTTATGTGGTGAGAATTGAAATAAGGAAAATTTTTCATCAAGAAAATCTAAAGCTGATCTGCTGGAGAATTTTAGGGCTTGTTATGGTCTTGTTGTACATCTTTTTGTTTTTTTTCTGAATGACTTTTACACTGTATAGTCATCACCCAAATATATAATTGTTGGAGCTAGATATATAATGTATTATGTATATTCTTGGCGTACCTATCAAATGTGTAACTTGTCTTGCTTTTTCCTCCTTATCTAGTAAATTGAAATGAGTTTTGAGTTCAATCCTAATCGGTTGATTAGATTATTTTAGTTTTTGATAGCTATAACCAATTACGCTTTAGTCGATTTCAGAGGCCTAAGGAGTAGAAGCGCACACGCGGAAACAGTTCAGTATATTGTGGTGGGATGGCAGAGGCTGAAAAGATAGAAGAGAATCCTACAACATCTAGGATTTATTACTGGTGATGACTTCAGCCTACCAGAATGTGGTGTATGTCCATCCAATTTAAGTTTGAAGAAAATGTCTGAGTCTCGAAAGAACGAAAAATCAACTGTCTAAAAAGGTAGTTTGGTGCACTAAAGCTCCCGCTATGCGTGAGGTCCGGGGAAGGGCTGGACCACAAGGGTCTATTGTACGCAACCCAACCTTCCATTTCTGCCAAAGGTTGTTTCCATAGCTTGAATCAATGACCTCTTGGTCACATGGTAGCAACTTTACTAGTTACTATAAGCATACAAATTGGAGACGATACGTTGTCGGTTCAGTAAACTGCAACATGTTGTTACATATGCTCAATTCTCACATAAGATTGAAAGTAGTCACATCTTGCTAATTCAAATAACTTGAAGTCAGTCACACCTTCTACATATGTGGGATTTGATTCTCACTTCCTTTAACCCAAAGTAAATGAAATTGAGGAAGTTTTGATATCAAAAGACGTTTCACTTCCAGAAACCAGATAAGAGTACTTCTCAAACGTCTACATCCACTCGAGAGCTTGTTCTACCATGTCAGTTTGAAAGAAAGGATTGCGACTTTACATGATGGAGAAGAATCCCCATACTGATGATTCATAGAATACTTCACTTCGATTTCTTTAAGATAGTGTCTCCAACATTTGACACGTCTTGAGTCACAGCAGGCAGGAACAACCTCTCTATCCATCAGGTTCTCCCGCAAGAACTGTACCAAAAGCAGAAGGGAAAGAACTTAAGTACTGCAATTCACTTACTATATAACAAACAAAATCCTATATAAGCAAAGACAGGGAAATCACATTCACCTGTATAAAAGCTTCATTGTCCTCCCATATACTTCCAACTAACACAAATTTTGGGTGACAGGCCCAAAACAGAACATCTAACAGAGTTCAAAATTTTGAGATTGCAAAACTTTCTGTATCATCAATTTCTCAATCACAAATGGAGGGCAGGACCATGTTGCCTTAAGTTCTTCAACGTCGAATTTATTCTTGAGAATTAATCAAAAAAAAAAGTGAACAATGTTATCTTTTATGTATATGGGTACAAGAATCTGTATATAAGAAACACAAACTTCAACACTAGTTCAAGTCCAAGACAAGAACATTTATGAAGTTCGGTAACACCTTCAACACTAGATTACGAATAATCTATCTAAGAAGTGTGTTAAGATTCAAAAAAAAGATGAAAAAGAATTTAAGACCAAGTCCTCCGAATTCACGGAGTGTCCTTAAGGTATAATTCCCCTCATTGTACCCGAGGTTTTGAAATCTTCCTCCCAGGATAAAATGGCTTTCAATCCGAACAATAACGGTACCTCAAATTATTGGATTCAACAAACTCACTTAACGGTTTGATAGATCACACAGAAAGTTTTTCAAGACAAGAAGAGAGTTTGTATTTAAGAAAATTTGTACCTAAACCTGTGGATGAAAGCAGGTTTATATAGTGGCAATGGTTCACTTAAAAGGTGTGACCTTTCTGGAAAAGCCATGTCTGTTCATCCAAAGAATGCGTCTTTTCCGAACAGGCATACCATTTTATGAATCAATGTGTCATTTCGTTGAAGGGTTGCATCCCTTCGTTTCAGCACTGCATTGTATCGAAACACTATTTCGGAATCTGCATGCATGCATGCATATAAATGGAGTATCAAAACACAGGAAAAAGTTGCGTTTTTCCCTTTGGTATTATTTCTGTCAAATAAACTTTGTTCAAAAAGATAGATCTCATCAATCATTTTCTAAAGCCGAAGCCGAAGCCAAGCGACGTCGACGGCGCGAGACATCTCTTATTTCTTACCTCACTTACCATGTGGAGTAAGTGTCCCTTATTTTAAACACTCACAAGTTCTCTTCTTCCACCAACGTGGGAGAAAGAGTAAACTTCCCAATTTGGGAGTACACTTTCTAAATTGATGTCTCCCTTCTCCACCATTTTTCATTCACACTTTTTCATATACTTTGAACCCAACAAACAAATCAAGTGAAACGAAAATAAACATTACACAACAAAGTGATAATGGGAGGTGCACACTTACCGTCGCTGACTCAATACGCAGAAACAGTGAATTCAGTTTTTTGAATCTAGTTAAGTGTTCCCTCAAATTTTCAAACCAAATTGTGTTGAGATGATCGTCAGGCTTTAACTGGAGAAACGATTCCTGTATAGAAGATGGCGTCATAGAGAATATGACGGGCAATTTTGGAGCTCTATATGTATAATGGAGTAAGTTTGGTGTGTCCATCCCAATTTCCGTAAGACTCTTTGTAGAATAGAATGTCAACTTTCTAAGCACGCAACTGGAAAACTTAAGCCTCATCGACTTCAAACAAAAGCTCAATTCTAATTCCTCAAGAAGGGGAAGTTCAGCAACAATATTTTCTACTATTGAGTCGGTAATCTCCCCAAATGTTATGCCCAATTCTTTCAGATGCTTGAATTTACTCACATCAAACTTTACCGTGATGTTACATCCGCTGTAATATAGAGTACGAAGAAACACAGCTCGAATCTGAATGCTTTTTTTAATTGTCTCAAATTGCTGGTCTATTGTAAGCTTCAGAAGATTGGGAAGATCAGATGTCAATAGGTCTTTTACTCCCTGACACCTGATAAGCCTTAAATCTTCTATCTCTGGACAGGCAGAACAAATTTCTAAGATTATCCGTTCCTCCAAAAAGACATCAGTTAGAGATAGCTCCTTCAATTTAGAAAGATTTATGTGATTGACAATTAGAGGCCACTCTAGCTTAAGACCGCGTAGTCTCAGAACCATCAGTGATTTAGCTGTAAATACAGTACCTGGCAAACTGTACCAATCTTCTTTAGCATCTAGTCTCGTAATATCAAGGTCTAATTCTTTGATGCAGTTATTGGTGACCATTCTTATCCATTCGTCGATGCAAAAGGCATTCTTCAAACACGAAAGTTTAAGAGAAAGCCTGAATTTCTCAATTATTGCTTTTTGGAAGCGGAGGTTCATCAATGAGCCATCTACAATACTTGAGAAAGCATCTGTGACATCAACTTGTTGTGATTCCTCTTTTCCTAATTTCCTTAAGTAAAGGTTTTGATCGAAATCAAATGTAAAAAAAAGAAGCAAATTCCAAACTTTTAGCCATGTCTTGGAAAGCACGCTAGTTTGAGCTGCATCTTTCGCAGGTAGGAAGAATAGTATGTGATGCAAAATAGAGTCAGGTATATTTGCCCTTACTGTTTAAAAAAAAAAAATAAATAAAGCATTGCTACATCTGCCAAGGTTTGAACCTAGGTTGTTGATGCATCACTCTTGACCACTGGACTATGCTTCTCTAGCTTGTTAAGAGTGTGCAACAACATGTATATAACCTTAAATATCTATATTTAACCTATATACTCGAAAAAAATTTCCGACAAAGTGTGGTCAACCCTTCGTGGGGCTGTGGCTCCGCCACTGACTGAGAGATTCGATCCATTACTGTAACTTTCTTCTCTGTGGACATCTTTTCTGAAAATTAATAAGGCAAAAAGATATATTAAACCATACATTTAGTTGATTTAATTCAGATGTCAAAGAAAAGGATCAATTTCCTTCAAGGGCCTGGACGATTTCAGAAAATTGTATCACCACTTCACAAAAGAAATAGTACTACATCACAAAATTCCTATTGTAAAACAGCCATTGAAGTAAAGAAAAGTATATGAGTTATTAAAGTTAGTTAGCTAAAACATTACTCAAAGTATAAGATACTGTTAAAATTCCATCCACTCACACTTTCAGCCCACAACAACATACCAAGTGTAATCGCACAAGTGGGGTCTGGAAAGGCAGAGCGGAGGCGATCAAGGATTTGAAAGTTGCGGGTTGCTACCGTCCTTAATACTCATTACCAGTGATTGACATCGAATTAGAGTGCTCAATTAAATATTCAGAGATCCTGAAAAATAAAAACGTAGTGACTATTTAGATAAGTAAACTAACAAATGAGGATTCATTGGGCGAATAGCTGAAATACAAAAATAAAGAAAATAATTAAAAGGAAATTAGGAAAAGAAGAGATCAAAGAAAAGACAAAAAGGGAAAGAAAAAAAGGACAACAACAAATTATACATACGCGGGATTAATAATCGATAATCTAAGAACAATAAAAGTCACAAAGTTGTTAAAGATAGAAAACACCAGTCCACAATTAATAGAATTCCTAGTTGTAGTCTAAACAGAAATCCTAATTGTTAGACTATTCCTAATAGTATTTAGTTTTTTGTTTCCTAGTCAATTTTGTGTAAATAACGTACGTAATATTTTATCTTCTTGTATCCTAGTCAATGTTGGAGTAGTAATTGCTAGATAAATAACGTAGTATTTGGTCTCTGATGTACACGTGTATGTAAGGTGATGTTATTTACCAATTAAAGTATTACTTTTAGTTGTGTTCAACAATCTGGTATTCGGGCTGATGAAAGATTATAACTTTTGATGGAAGTGTAACAACCCGGGCTTTCAGACGCTTAAATAGAGCATAAAATGAGCCATAGGACCCCTAGATCGAAGATAAACACCTTTAGGATGGGTTAGATAGGGTTGGGGGCGTTTTTGGACATAGAAATGACCCGTGCAACGCGGAAGGAACCCTGTGCGGCAGCCCCACACCGCGAAGTAGATGGTTCGCGATGGGAGTCGCATCACTTGGCCTCCCTCTGGCAATGGGGTTGCCCCCTCCCCCCCTTCCTTGTTTAAAACTATAAAAAGTAGATTTTTTGAAAGAATGAATATCATAGTTTGCTAGTTAAATTTCTAGAATAATCTAGGAATGAATATCATAGTTTTCTAGTTAAGTTTTTAGAATAATCTACTGTAGTCACTTGGATAAGCACTTTCTGGAAATATCTAGATTAGAAGATAAAGTCACCAGAATTTTCTTATGGATGTATCTAGAAAAATATCTAGAATGATCCATAGACAAGTATAAATAGGAGTCACATTGTACATTTGTAACCAATCAAGAACGAAATGATCCATAGACAAGTATAAATAGGAGTCACATTGTACATTTGTAACCAATCAAGACCGAACCCAAAAATTTCTTCCATAACAAAGCGGAGGAGAAAACTACCTAGGTTCAGAACTATTTATCCCTAAAGATCAAATTACGTCAACTTCTCTTGATTAAGAGGTATGTGGAACGATTCTAACACTCACGGACATGAAAATTATGTTTTGCAATAATTTAAATTGTAAATATATGTTTATGACATGGGCTTCGAAATTGTTCTTTCAAGAGCTTGAATTATGAACCCTTTTGATGATTAGGAGTTATGTATTTCAAAACTTATGTGGGTTGCTAAATGAACGAATGAAAAGATTGATGCTTCAAACGTTTTCTTTGCCGAATTATGCACTGTTTAAATTATATGAATTTGGAGAGTATTTTGGGTATTTTAAATGCTCTTATTTTCCATGAAAAGTATAGGAGTTATGAAAGAAGATGACCACCTAAGAGTTAAGTTTTTCAAGGAAAAAGGTTTTGTTAAACTTGTATATCCATTTCTGAAATAAGGAGAAATTAGAGGTTACATGGCGGAGCTATTATCTCCCTGTATTTATAGAGGGTGATTTTCTCAAATGTGAAATCTACTATATATACTTTTATCAAAAAACTTATACAGTTAAATTTATATTAGGTCAATCTGATCAATGACACATGTCTTAGCTTAACTCGTGAGAATTCGTCATTAGCAGTTGAATATTGTTGTGTTGCTTGATAAAAAAAAATGAAGCAATGTTGATAAAGTAAATAAAAATGAAGTCGGATGAAGCCTCTGACCTCTGATTCCGCTATTCAGGATTGAAAGGGCAATTCGGTGCACTAAATCTACCGATGTGCACGGTGTCCGGAAAAGGGCCCCACCACGGTGTATCGTACATAGTCTTACCTTGCATTTCTGCCAGAGGCTGTTTCCAAGGCTTGAACCCGTGATCTCCTGGTCACAGGACATCAACTTTACCAGCTACTCCAAGGCTTCAACTTTAACGCTATTCAGGACTGATTCGATGAAATAAATGATATAAGGCGCAGACTTAGCCAATAAAGAAACTTAGCAAAGACAGAGCGACATCTATTAGAAAGGCTCCACTGAAGCCCTAAACTACTAAGATCAATGGAGATTGCCACGTGGAAATGTCATTAGCGGTGCCCTCGGTGGTCAAACTTTGTCGTATAATATCATATCTATACTTTCTGTTCTATTAATTAACCACGTCATCAGGACAAGGATCCTTCTCTTCTCTTGGGGTTGCATGTTCTTGGCTCGTTCCCATTGATGAACATTCTCGTTATATTTCTCCAGAAATAGTTTTTTGAATATCTAATTTCTCCGGTTTCACCTTGCTTCTCTAGCTTCTTGCTAATTATCACGTGTTCTCCATGCATAATTGTCACATACTCTAATTATTTTATCTAGATTTTAAAAATTTATCTTTAAATAAGCTTGGTTAAACGTGATTTTAACTATATTTCTCTCAAAAGTATTTTTATAAAATTATTCTTTAGCTTATGAAAAACAATTTCCTTAGGCTACTCCTCAACCATTATCTTAAAAACTTGCCCACCTTACTTTTTTTTCCTTAAAATAAGCACTTTAAGCCCCCAAATAATTGGCCAACCATGAGTTGACTTCGAGAATAATGTGTTGTAATATGATTACTATTTTTATTTTATTTTCTAGGACTAGATTGGTTTTCTCTACTTGTTTGAACGGGTACAACTATGAGGCTCTTATAACTTAATTAATCAATAAGGCTGTTCATTCAAAGTCGATCAATTGTTATATGTACAACACTGGAACAATCAAGTTAATATACCTAATCTTCATGCTGATCTATAATTGAAATGATTTTAAATGAACCTGAAATTTTTCAGTGGAATAATATCTTGGACATAAGTTTATAGTATCTCTTGCTGAACTTATATATATGTATATATATATATATATCTACCTAGTTGCTCAAATTAAAATATTAAATCAAGGTAAACTAGTTGAACTATTAAAATTGAAATTAAAGCACATTTCAGGACACAAGTGCACATTAAGATAATAAATGTGTTGCACTCACCTTGCTCAGCAAGTGATATTAGGTGGAGTTCGTCAAATTACTTGGAAATTTCGTTGTTAAACTTGGTCAAATTGAGCTAGGAATATATAAGGCAAAGTCCAAAAGTTGTTCTCACTCAACCAACTAAATTTCAAGATAATAGAGTAAATCCAGATATGGAGATGTTGAAAGGCTTCCTCTTTTCATGGATTATTGGTTTTTATTTAGTAACAATAGCTGTTGCACAAGAAGATCAATCAGGTACCATGTTAATTAGTAGTGTAACCCTTTAATTTATTCTAGGCGGATTCACTGTTGAAGTTACGAGTCGGCAAAACGTAGTAGTTTTGGCTCATATTCTACATCTGTCATAAAAAATCATTTAATGTAGCGGCAGATTTAGGATTTAAGTTTTATGGATTCAATATTTTAAGGTTTTTAAATTTAAACTAATTATATTTTTGAAATTATGGACACATCTCGACTATTTGTTTCAATTCTAGTGAACACATGAAGCTACACTGCGGGCTGAAACTACTGAATTGAGATGAATCCAATTACATAAAGTTGCATCAGTCACTGCTTAAAATGTATAAATTATGTTTTAGAACACATTAAAGCAAAATGGATTGTACTGAAACCACAAACTTAAAATTCTAAATCCGTCTCTGACTGATCTGCACATAGTATATATGTATATGTTTTCCCTGTTTAGTTCTTAAGTTCTGTTTTATGTCCATCTTTTACAGGATTCATAAGCATAGATTGTGGAATATCAGCAGGTTCCAACTATACAGATATAATAACAGGACTATCATACACTTCAGATGTAGGTTATGTCAGCGGTGGAGTCAACAAAAGCATATCACCTATATACCAAACCAATGCCTTAGAAAGGCAATTTCTCACACTTACAAGCTTTCCAATAGGGACTAAAAATTGCTACACTTTAACCCCTGCACAAGGGAAATTCGGAAAATACTTGATAAGGGCAAGTTTTCTCTATGGAGATTATGATGGAAATGGTAAATTGCCAGTTTTTGATCTTCACATTGGGGAAAATTATTGGGACACAGTTACAATATCTAATGCTTCTATACCAATTAGGAAGGATATTATACACACACCTCCCAATGATTCCATAGCTGTTTGCCTTGTCAAAACAGATACTACAAGTACTCCATTTATTTCAGCCTTAGAGTTAAGGCCTTTGAATGTTACCGCATACCGAACAGTACTAAATACTAGTTCATTGGAACTTTATGCACGTCTCAACCTTGGTTCCTTAACCAATCAATCCTATAGGTACGTTTGCTCAATCTTTTCTAACTTTAGAAGATCAAGATTTTCGTATGCTATATTAAGATCATATAGTTATGACACATTTAAGTTTAACTTATATACATTGAAATAAAAAAAAATTAATGTACATGATTTTATCGCATAAAATCATCTTTACCTGTAGATATCCTTTGGGTGTCTTGATGGTATAGATATATTTTACACTAACAATACATATAACTTACTCTTTGACACTATTAGATTATTTAGGTCAATACTATCTTTTGCAGATTATCCATCCATTAATTCTTGTTGTCGAAAATTAGCAGTACTTATTAGTTACTATTAGCTTTTAAATGATGTGATATATGATGTGTATAGTTAAATACAAAACAGGTACATCGATGATGTGTACGATAGAATTTGGATGCCATTTCAATGGGACAATAAGGCAATTATTAATACAACACAAGAGGTACGTGAAAACAGTTATCGAGTACCGTCCGTGGTGATGAGCACGGCCGTGACACCCGATCCCCTGATCGCGACCGGTGACTCGGTGTCGTTTGCGTGGATTGCTGAAAATATGACGGACAAGTATTACATGTACTTGCATTTCGCGGAAGTCTTGGAATTGCAGGTGGCACAAATAAGGGAATTCAACATTTATGTCAATGGCAACTTGTTTTATGGACCTGTGTCTCCCATCTATTTGTCAACAACGACAATATACACAATGTCTCCGGGAATTGGCACCGGAAGGTACGATGTTGTGATTAATAAAACTGCGACTTCAACTCTTCCGCCACTCCTTAATGCTCTCGAAATTTATAGAGAGGTATAGGAGACCGTAGACAATATGAAAATGTATCAGTATCCGACTATAGTGTAGAGATAGAAATAAAGGAACTTTTCACCAAGGAAATCGAAGGCCGAGATGGAGAATTTTTGGGTGCATATGTTGTTGTTGTACATTTTGTTGAATTTACTTTTTCTATGTGGATGAAAGCTAGCTCAAGTGACTGTTAATTTTGATTTTACAATCAGTATATCTTCTTCGTTAAGTTTAGGTAAATTCTAAGTATTGTTTATATTTTAGAGGAAATTTACATTTTGCAAGGAAGTCTGCTTCAACTTGATCGATGTTTTCCATTTTTTTTTAAGAAAGTGGGAGGAACTTTTTTAAGAAATTAGGACAACAGAATATGAAAGCTACTTTACTAATCCTACATTCGCCATGTCACAACCCAAAAAGCCAAGGTCGTGATGACATCTAAACTGGGGAAAAATTGCCAAAAGCTACCATTCTCAAAATTATTTAGCCAAAGGGACACTAAATTTCTTTTTGAATTATTTTTTAGGGTTAAGGTATAAAAAGCGTAAAAAAAGGTGAAAAAGTTGGCCTACATGTGGGCCAAGGGACCATTGTATCATTTTTTTAACTTTACAAATTTATCATAATACACTAACACTCATCTACAAATTTAACATAATATACTAACACCCATCAACTTCTTTCAATATCAAAAAAAAAAAAATCTTCTTTCTCCTCTTAAATTTTCTCCAACTCCCGCTTGAAGAACAATTCTCCCCAAAAACCATTTTCGTTTTTCCTTCTTCTGCAGCTGCTAAGAGGTCATTTTTACTTCATAAGGTTAGTTAAAATCATGTTTCGATCATTTGTAGATCCATTTAAACAGGTTTCTTTGCTAATCGATTCGTAGTGATGTAGGAATTTTTTTTTTTAATTTGGTTGATTAAGGAGTTTTGGTTTAGTTTCATTTTTTTTAGCAAAGAAGTGTTGAATGGTGGGATAATCGTTATTTGAAGAGTTATTTTGGCAGTTTGATTTAAACAGTAAGTTGTTTTTGTCCGTAGACCCGTGGTCTATGAAATCAACTCGTGGTGTATGAAATTAGAATGTCCTAGATTGAAATAAATTTTTAGACGTATGAAATTCTTTTAAAAAATGATTGCCTAAATCGTGAAAATTGAAAGATTAATAGCCAATTAGTTCGATTAGGTGCAGCGGTTTGATTTTTAGCAATTGTCGTGTTTTGATATTGCATGTTGGATTTTGGTTCACAGTTATTGATGTTTGGAGTGAATTGTTTGATGGTGGAATGGTGGGATAATCGTTATTTGAAGAGTTATTTTGGCAGTTTGATTCCAACAGTCGCCTGTTTCTATCTGTAGACCCGTGATCTATGAAATCGACCCATGGTCTATGAAATCAGAATGCCCTAGATTGAAATAAACTTTTAGACATATGAATTTTTTTTAAAATATGATGGATGAAATAGTGAAAATTGAAAGATTAATAGCTAACTAGTTTGATTAGGTGCACTAGTTTGATTTTGATACTCCATGTTGGATTTTGATGGGGTATGTCTTTCTTTCTTTATTTATTTATTTTTGGGGGGGTAGGGGGTTTCATTTGAGCATTGACTTATTTCTATTGATAGACTTGTGGTATATGAACTGAAAATGGGAGATTTGTTCTACAGGTATAGATTGCATTGAAAATGGGTAAAAAGATCATCTATCCTAAAGGCAAAGCCGGTAGCAGTAGAAAAAAAAAGCCGAGGCAGCTGAAAATGTCTCAAAAAGAAATAAAATTGACAAGGAAGTGTCCGAATCTGATCCAAATTTAAAGGAGATAAGCGACTACGACGAGTCTAGTGAAGATGTCTTTTCCGAGCGCAGTGTTAGTGGTAACAGTGAAGAGAGCGAGGGAAGTGGGAGAAACAGTAATGATGGGAACAATGATGCCTTGTCCGTGCCAAGTTTGTCAAGGTTCATTTTCGTGGAACGGTATGACCTTTGAATGATAATAGATGAGGTCGGATCTTTTTCGATGAAGATATCGATCAGATCAAGAATGACTGATTATCGAGAATTTAAGCAAGTTCTTATTGACCAGGAGTTGAAGAAAAGATTCAAGCGTCCTGTTTCGAACACCTGAGAAACCTGTCAGAACATCTCAAGTTCAATGGGCAGTTGGTCCATTATTTGTTGTTACGAAGCATCAAGAGGGATAAGATGCATCATGAGATGTGGTTCTGCGTTAACAACAAACCTGTTTGTTTTGGCTTGAAAGAATTTTGTTTGATCACGGGGCTAAACTGCTCATCATACCCCAGTGAATAAAAAATGAAGAAGGTGTTAGACAAAGGGGAACATTTTTGCTTTAAGGTAACTAAAAATAAAAACATTACGGCGGCCAACTTTGTACACTTGTTCAGAGGGAATAAGCTGAACGAGGACCACAAGTTTAAGTGTTGTTTACTATGGTTCTTGCACACCATGTTGCTTGCAAAAGATTTAACAAAGGTTGTCAGCACAAAACTGATTTGAATGGTCGATTCTTTGAGTTTCTTCAAGAATTATCCGTAGGGGAAAGAGACATTTCAACTAACCCTGAACTATCTGAAGAAGAAAAGTGACCTGAAAAAGCAGAGGAAAGTATTTGATGAGAAGCAGAAGGCATCCTATGCTCTATTCGGATTTTCCTGGGCATTCATGGTATCTACCATAAACCCTTTAGTTTGTTTATCGTAGATTCTTGTTTTATTTATACTCTGTCATAGACTCTGAGTTCTTTTTCTCTGTTGTACTGATTACAGGTTTGGATGTATGAGGCCTTTCCTCATCTTGGAAAATTTGCTGGAAAATCAATGGATGAGCCCTTTCCCATTTCCCGTATCCTCAGATGGTACACTACAAAAAGTGACCAGATAATTGATGGCGACCCCAAATACAAAGAAAAAGTTACCAAGGTATGAACTTATTTTTTACTATGCAATAATAATACTACTGTTGTATCGAATATTATGTAATTATTAATATTTTGTAGAATGTGCACCCGCACATCATCCCTACTGTTCGTGAGACGAAGATGAATTATATGATTACCTTTGATCCATATACGTACGAGGTGAAGAATAACATCCTCGATGGCTTAAAGAAAGAGTTAGAAGGGGTGACTGTCCTTATTTCAAATAAGGACAGTGATGATGACGGGGATTTGGGTGGTAACCCTGTTGAAGTACGCATTGGTGATGATGATACTTTGAGCACCTCCAAATATACAGTGGGTACCTCATCCCCCGAGGATCTTCATAAGCGTGTTGTTGCGCTCGAGGAAGTGATGTTGGATATTGTTGCCTATATTAGAGAGAAAAGACTGAAGAAAAAAAAACAGGATGAGCAACAACACAAGCGAGGTAACTTCATTCAATAATTGATGTTATTAATGAATTTTCAGCTTTAAATATCAGTAACACTTTGTAATATGATGATACAGTGCATGTGGACCTTCATGAATCGAAGAGGAATGAAGAAGAAGAAAAAAGAAGCAAAATAGATGAGTTGGCCTCTGTTGTGGCGGAAGAGGAAAAGGGAGAAGAAAAGAAGGACGAAGAACAAAAAATGAAAGAGGACAAGAGCTAAGAAAAAAGTGGAAAAGAAGCAGCTGCAACTAAAGAAGGAAAAGTTGACAAAGAAGCAGCAGCAGTTGAAGAAGAAGGCAAGGAAAAAGGAGGAGATGTAGTTAAAAAAGTCAAGAAAAAAGAAGAAGGTGAAAAAATAGGAGCAGCAGCTGATGATGATGATGATGATGATGATGATGATGATGATGATGATGATGATGAAGAAGAAGAAGAAGAAGAAGAAGCTAACAAAGAAGAAGCTGATAAAGCTGCAGCTGGTGAAAAAGAAGAAGAAGCTGCTAAAGGGGAACAAAAAAAAAGTTGAGGAAGAAAAGAAAGGTCAGAAAGAAGTAGTTATTGAAGGTGAAGGAAAAAAAGAAGGTGAGGAAGAAAAACAAGATGGGTTCATGGATATCGTTGATGAAATCAACAACACCTATGCTGATGAGAAGAAAATTTATTGAAAAAGACATTTGAATTATTTTATTGTTAATGTGTTGAATGATCTGTTTGGTAGGATATTTTAAACTCTCTTTTATTTCATAGAATGTTTAGCTAATATTTCGTATACTTCTTTCATAGTCTATCATTATCATGCTGCTCCATTTTAAGTTGATGTGTTGGTTGATCGACTATGATTCTATCAAAAACTGTGTTAACATTGTAGAAAAATAGAAGTATTATTATTTATTCAATATCACTTCATCCATGTTACACTTTTTCAAAGAACGAATACTAGCATTATAGAACACAACATCATTTTTAGGTCATTCTCTCTTTCTTCGGCCAAAATCAATTTTTGTTTTAGTTGATCCCTCTGTATTTGGGTGTCATGTAGCAATGCTTTAAGGTGGTCCCTTTGTTCTTCAGCTTCTTTGAACAAATTCATAAGAAAATCTCTATTTTCTTCACATTCTTGGAGCCTTTTAGTAGATGAAATTTTGCGAAGTCACAAAAATTTGATGTGTCGCATCCCGGACTCAACGTTGATGGACTGCTTGAAGGTGATAGCTCGAGCCATTTAAAAAATGAGCATGCACCATTATCCTAGAAAATAAATTATAATTACATAATGATTAACTTAACATTATGGAAACGACATACACGACTCACCTTCGCAATTGCACATTTATAAAATTTACGACCTGAATTTGAGTCCGTGTGTGACGTCCTCAAGACAGCCGTATTCCCACAATGACAAATTAGATTCTTTTTAGCCGTTTGTTAAGTGCAAAATTAGCCTTTGTTACCATTGGAACGGTAATTTTATTTTTTGGAACCGGGGGTGAAAGTTAATACACCGTTGTAGATCATGACCAACGTCATCCATCAACTAGATACTAAAATATACCATAGACTGGTATGGTCTATCGTAGACCTACACCTGTACCAGTGCATCGACGGATCTCTTAATTAGGCGTAGACCACTGTAATCTACGTAGACTGATATAGACCAACACTTGAATGTTGTTTAAAAGAGAATAAATAAATTAAAAATAAATGTAGGGTAGGTTTCTACATATGTGAGGGAGTGTAAACAAGTCACATAATCATATTAGAGGTTATACAAATTACGGGTAGTGTATTAAGGAGTGTGTGGATGGGTAATGGTTGAATGTTCAATCTCCTAAGAGTAATGTTTCTCAAAGCATAAGTATGTTTTGTGGATATATTTTGTCCAACCACTATCCATTCCACTTAATCTTTTGATTTGGGGGTGGTCATTTAAGGAGTATGTGGAATGTGTAGTCATCAAATACAAAATACATCCACAAAACATACCTGTGCTTTGAAAAACATTACCCTTAGGCTATTGAACATTCAATCACTACCCATCCACACACTCCTTAATACACCACCCCTAATTTGTATAACCTCTAATATGATTGTGTGACTTGTTTATGCTCCCTCACATGTGTAGAAACCCACCCTACATTTATTTTTAATTTATTTATTCTCTTTTAAACAACATCCAAGTGTTGGTCTATATCAGTCTACGTAGATCACAATGTTCTACGCCTAATTAAGAGATCCGTCGATGCACTCGTACAGGTGTAGGTCTACGATAGATCATACCAGTCTACGTTATATTGTAGTATCTAGTTGATGGATGACGTTGGTCATGATCTACGACGGTTTATTAACTTTATCCCCCAGTTTTAAAAAATAAAATTACTGTTTATATCATTTTTAATTTAAATCACCAACAGTTCAACATTATCTATTTAAATCATTTTTTTATTTTATTATTTTATTCCATCAGCCCCAACATATGTTATTATCAGTTTAAATTATTTTTAATTTAATTATTTTATTCCAACTGCCCAAAACCTATTATTATCAGTTTAAATTATTTTTAATTTAATTCTTTTATTCCAACAACCCAAAATATGTTATTATCAGTTTAAATTATTTTTAATTTAATTATTTTATCCCACTAGACCCCAAAACTTGTTAGTATTATCTATTTTAATTTAACTGCTGCTCCATCGATTCACATGATCGATGATCGACTACTATATCGGGTCGATGATAGACAAAGTATGAGATCGAGGATAGGCTCTTTATGTGATCGACGAGAAACTGTTTATGTGATTTGTTTTTATAGATGCATTCACTACAGATGCTAACACAAAAAATAACAATAACTAAAAAGAGGAAAATTCAATTTGAAAATAGAAATTCTTTGTTCATTGCATAATCATAGGATTTTTACATTCAAAACATTGGCACATCGACCAGAACAAGCAAAATAAGAAAAATAAGAAGAAGTTTTCTTCTAACAACAATCCTATAAGAAAACTTTTTCTGCAATGAACACAAAATAAAAACTAATAAACATAAAAGAAAATAAAAAAACTAAACAACAGATTTCACAAGGATGCTGGGGAGGTGATGTAGTCAGGGCTATCCATTTCGAGCCTTTCCAGAATTGCCCTCAGGAAATGAGCAATTCTATGAAGTTCCCACTCTAGGTAGATGCGGTCTTGACCCAGGCGATAGAACAGGCAATCGAAATCATTCCTTAGAAGAAGGAGGTCGTAGTGCCTTGGGGGAACACGTTTGACAGGGCGCAGGGCTATCCTTCTTAGAGGCATATTTTCTGATTTGGGTGAAGAAGAAGAAGAAGAGGGTTTTTGATATTGGGTTTAGGGATAACTGAAGGGTTACGTAGAAATAGGCACTCTACTTATAGACCAATAGATAGAGTCCTTTCATATATCCACCCAATGGTCAGTCGACGTGTATCAGAAGAGAAAATGCTTGATTTGCGTATACCAACGATTTTTCTTGTGAATAGATGTTTCTACAACTTTTCATTAAATGAGAATGTGAAACAATGATTCATTGCATCGATTGGAGAGTTAAGGTGGTAAAAAGACCAATATAGCATGTCTGATAAGCAATCATATAACCAATACATAATATTTGATAGACTGTAGGAACGATATACCATAGAATTTACATAGTCTATCATAGACAATGCGTTAAGTCGATTACAACTGAAGGTTAAATTCTACAGAAATGAACATTTCTCCATTAAAATAGTAGTTTTACAACTGAAGCGAAAAAAAAGGTTGTCTACGATTTGTTGGCCATACTACACGAGGTTCTTTTGTGCCCGAATTTCTCACATATCGAACACCTATGCCTCCTTTTGGACTTGAATGTCTTACCAATTCCCTTAGTGCATTTGACTTTCTTCCTTCCAAGTTTGTGATCGTAGGGGTTGGAGAAATCGTACTATCTTGCACTTTCTGTGGCACAGTCCATTTGGACTCTAAAGGGACAACGTTAATAGCTTCTAAGTACGTAAGGAGGTACGTTTCAGCTTTATAAATTGGCGAAGAGTACTCGTAGATGGAGTTGCCATAACCTACGCCATCACCATACTTTGCTCGCAAAGCTGCCATCACATGTTCGCAAGGCATTTTCACCAAGTTAAATTTTTTATAAGAACAACTCCTCTCCAACAGATTGACCTTGGCAGTAACGCCACTGCCAAACACCATGAATTAGTCGATACCCCCGTTTGCATTAGTCACATACAAAGAATCAGTCCACTCTTGTTATCCCTTAGAATCCTTTCCGCACAAGGCACAAATATGTTGTTTTGACCATCGACAAAGGCATGCCGCTCCCTAAACTTTTCACCAAATTTTCTAGCAATTGAATTGAATATGTGTGACACAAGGTACTCTCATTCATCCATCAATACCGAGTTGAGCGACTCGGCTATGTTTGTGGTCATCACATCATACCTATTGCCCGGGAAGTGTGCTCTACTCGGATTTCTCAAAACCAAGCACATTTTCAAGGACATGTGCTGCCTCGGGGCTATTATTCTTCAATTTAGCAAAATGTTCGCTAAATTCATCAACAGTATACGTCTTTTCTGCGGTGTAGAACAGATAAAGATGTTCTACACAGTGCTGATTTACATGTAGATTTTTAACGAGGTGTCTTATACAAAGTCCATAGTGTGCACAACTGTAAACATGGGAGAAGGCATTGGCAATGTTGATATTCCTGTCAGAGATGACACATAGATCTGGTTCATCTTCTATGATAGACTTTAACTTATGGAAGAAGAAGGTTCAAGAAACATCGTTCTCTTTATCAATGACACAAAAGGCAATTGGAAAGATGTGATTTTCTGTGTCCTGTGCAACTGCACTCAGTAACACGCCCCCGTACTTTTCATACAAATGTGTGTCATCGACGGCAATTACCTTTCTCATGTGGGAATATCCTCGTATGCAAGCTTTGAATGCTAAGAAGTAGTAGACGAACGCTCCATTAATCTGGTTTACCATGATAGAGTAGGAAGGCCCTGTATTTAACAACTCCACCATGTGGGAAAAAGCCAGCAAGCAAGAATATCCGTGCTCCGGTGTCCCGCGAATGATGTTCTTTGCAATTACACTTCCTTTCCAACACATTCAATAGCTTATGTGGCAATGCAACTCCTTGAACACAATCTTTTGTATTTCGCTTATGCTTGGACCCTTACAATCCTAAAAATGATTTACGCATAGTGAAGCAATCAATTCGGATGACAATCTCTTATGCCTGCGGGTGGCGTGTTCAACACCGCATGTGTGCAACCCGACATACTTGTATATGCGAAATTTACACGAGGTTTCATACTTCATTGCCCTCAACAACCATCCGCAACCATGAGATAAACATCTTGCCTTCAAGAATTTGGAGCAGTTCTTCTCCAAACAATAATCAAAACACTACCTCACCGCTGCTGTGTCTAGTAGCATTTTGAGCTCTTTTTTGTCGGCGAATGTTTGATCGAGATAGAAATTGGCTCCATCGTTGAAGGAATATCCTGGTTGTGATCCTGTTCCGCGGTCTTCTTCGTCATCTTGCGACTTTGATGAAACCTCTTCCATATGTATAGGATTATTTTTCGTATTAATAGGTTGATCGTCATTGTTCTCGTAATCATTGAAATCATCATCGACTACCCAGCGTGGAGGTAGGGGTTCTGATGAATTTACCAGTCCTTCGATGGACCTCTTAGCTATATTTATCCTTAAAATAGGCTTAAAGCCATCTGCATCAACATCCATCATATACATCAGCACACGTACATCACTATTTATGATCGTAGGATTCACCTTTTCCCTCGAATTCATTAGATAACTAATCACCACATCGTTCGACGCACAATCTAGATTCCCGCTCTGCATTACGCTTGCAACCAATTCATCATACAAACTATTGCGGCGGACAGCAACGGGGATTGTCACCTTCGTAGAAAATCTCCATTTTCAGCATTTGGGAGTCTCCAACCACTCTCCCATGAAATCACCAGAAACCAGAACAATTTCTGCAATAGACATCGTAGAATTAGGCTTTAGTTTATGGTAGATTATGCTTATGGTCTATATCGGGTTATATTCACGGTCGATAAATGACGATCAGTGGTCGATGACTGGGCAGCTATCCATACGAAAACCATGAAATTACAAATATTACTTCTAATCTACGATCCTTGGGTTTATGGAATAAAGAAATGAACTTGGAGTCGCCTAAGCTGTTGTAATGTACTTTCTAAAGTGGTTTTGAGTAACGTGAATGGTTTCAAGCTTTTTAACAATGGTGAAAAGTGGTGTGTTTGAGAAGATACCAAACAAATGGGGTAACAATGGGTGCAATGGACAAGCTTATGATGTTTGTGGACTGATATAGAACTGATCGTCGGAAATAACGCCGAAAAAATGGTCGAAATCGGAGCTTTTTGGAGGGAAAACAACCACCTTCTATTTTTAGCTTTTGGATTTTTTTATTTAATATTTTTGGAAACCTAAATATTTTTATATATATATATAATGGTGGATGATGGAGTGGGTTGAAGTGTATTATTTAAAACTTGTGGATGAATTTATTAAGTTGGAAGTAATGGATTAAAGTGAATTATTATAAAATTTGTGGGTGAAGTTGTTAAGTTGGAAAAGTTAATGATGATGTGGAATTAAGTGTCTTTTTGGCAAATTATTCATCAAGTTTGGAACTTTGGCAAAAAAGTTTTCCATGGTGTCCTTTTGGCAAACTTGCCCCCTAAACTGACCCAACCTTGATAGGTAAGCCCTACTACTCAATGCTTTCAAAATTTATAAAGAGATATAGGTAGACAACACGAAAATATAGCAACAAGCCTCCTCAGACCCTACTTTTGTGGTTTACCTGCTTTATATGGTGTGGATTGAAATTATTTATATGGTGTGGATTGAAATAAATAATTTTTTCTATGAAGGAAATAAATCTAAAGCTAAGATGGAGAATTTTAGGGCTTGTTACAGGCTTATTGTACGTTTTCTTTCTTTTTCTCTTTTTTTTTTAAATTCACGTTGTATAGTCATCGCCCAAATATAGAATTGCCGGCGCCAGATATATAAATACACGGCCTTATGTGAATGGCGGAGTGAACAACAGCAGATCACCTATATACCAAACCAATTCCCTAGAAAAGCCATTTATCACAATTACAAGCTTTCCAATTGGGACTAAAATTTGCTACACTTTACCCCTGGACAAGGGAAATTTGGCAAATACTTGATAAGGGCAATTTTTTCTAGATAGAGATTATGATGGAAATGGTGAATTACTAGTTTTTGATCTTCACACTGGGGAAAATTATTGGGACACAGTTACAATATCTAATGCCAATTAGGTAGGATATTATACACACACCTTTCAATGATTCCATAACCGTTTGCCTTAGTTAAAGCAGATGCTACAATTACTCCATTTATTTCAGCCTTAAGAGTTGAGGCCTTTGAATATTACCACATACCGAACAGTACTAAATAGTCCATTGGAACTTTATGTACGTCTCAACTTTGGTTCCTCACTATAGGTACGTTTGTTCAATATTTTCTAGCTTTAGAAGTTCAAGATTTTCTAACAATGCATCGTCAGTTCAGTAAACTGCAACATGTTATATATGTTCGATTCTCACACCAGATTGAAAGCAATCACATCTTGCTAATTCAAATAACTTGCAGTCATACCTTCTACATATGTGGGGTTTAATTGTCACTTCCTTGAACCCAAAGTAAACTTAATGAAATTGCCGAAGTTAGATATCAAAAGATGTTTCACTTCCTAAAACCAGATATGAGTACTTCTCAAACGTAAACATCCACTCGAGAGCTTATTCTACCATGTCAGTTTGAAATGAATGATTGAGACTTTACGTGATGGAGAAAAATCCTCATACAGATGATTCATGGAGTTCTTAACTTCAATTTCTTTAAGATAGTGCCTCCAAAATTTGACACTTCTTGAGTCACAGCAGGCAGGAACAACCTCTCTATCCATCAGGTTCTCCCTCAAAAACTGTACAGAAAGCACAACAAGGATAAGAAATTAATTACTGCAATTCACTTACTATATAACAAACAAAATCCTATATAAGCAAAGACGGAGAAATCACATTCACCTGTATAAAAGCTTCATTGAACCCCCACATACTTCCAACAGACACAAACTTTGGGTGACAGGCCCAAAACAGACCATCTAACAGACTTTCAAAATTTTGAGACTCCACAACTTTCTCTATCATCAAATGCTCAACGACAAACGGCAGGCAGGACCATGTTGCACTAAGTTTTTTAACGTCGAATGTATACTTGAGAATTAATTAAAAAAAAACGTGAAATAAAAATAAACACTAACCAAACAAAATGATAAGGGGAGGTGCACACTAACTGTCGTTGAATCAATAAGCAGAATCAGTGAATTTAGGAGCTTCATATGTATAATGGAGCAAGTTTGGTGCGTCTATCCAAATTTCTGTAAGACTCTTTGTAGAATAGAATGTCAGATTTTTAAGCACACAACTCAATAACTTAAGCCTCGTCAACTTCAAACAAAAGCTCAATTCTAATTTCTCAAGAAGAGGCAGTTCAGTAACAAGATTTTCTAATATTGAGTTGGTAATCGGCCCAAATGTTATGCCCAATTTTTTCAGATGCTTGAATTTACTCACATCAAACTTTACTGTGTTGTTACATCCACTGAAATACAGAGTATGAAGAAACACAGCTCGAATTTGAATGCTTGTATGTGGCTGAGATGTCTGAGATGGCTGTTCTATTGTAAGCTTCAAAAGATTGGGAAGATCAGATGTCAATAGGTCTTTTACTCCCTGAAACCTGATAAGCCTTAAATCTTCTATCTCTGGACAGGCAGAACATATTTCTAAGATTATCCATTCCTCTAAAAACACATCAGTTAGAGATAGCTCCTTCAATTTAGAAAGATTTATATGATTGACAATTAGAGGCCACTTTAGCTTAAGACCGCGTAATCTCAGAACCATCAGCGATTTAGCTGTAAATACAGTACCTGGCAAACTATACCAATCTTCTTTAGCATCTAGTCTCTTAATATCAAAGTCTAATTCTTTAACGCAGTTCTTGGTGGCCAATCTATCCATTCGTAGATGCAAAAGGCCTTCTTCAAACACGAAAGTTTAAGAGAAAGCCTGAATTTCTCAATTATTGCTTTTTGGAAGCGGAGGTTCATCAATGAGCCATCTACAATACTTGAGAAAGCATCTGTGACATCAACTTGTTGTGATTCCTCTTTTTCTAATTTCCTTAAGGAAAGTTTTTGATCGAAATCAAATGAAACGACTGGAATCATATTCCAGACTCTTAGCCATATCTTGGAAAGCGCGCTCGTTTAAGCTGCATCTTTTGCAGGCAGGAAGAATAGAATATGATGCAGAATAGAGTCAAGTAACTGAGAAATTCGATCCACTACTGTAACTTCGATCTCCCTAGACATCATATATATGTCCTATATTTCATTCCAAAATTTTGACTTGTTTTGGAAACAAATTAAACTAGTTTTCAGCAACATTTCATGTCCTATTTCATTCCAAAATTCTTATTGTCAAACAGCTATTGGAGTAATGAAAGGTATAATTCGGACACTTAGTTATTTCGTAGTGTTAGTATGAATGACAATTTGTTATTTCATAACGACCCTCTACCAATTCGGACACATCTTACTTGTAAAGTACTCGGTTTTTATGAGGTGTGAATGAATAATGAATATATATGTTTTTCCAGAAAAACATCAAGAGAAAGAATGCAATTGAATAGACACCTTTTCAATTTGGATGATTATGACATTTCAAATAAGTTGTGACTTTTTCGAAAAGTTGCAACTTTCTGAATCAATGCTTTCTTCATAAAGCAACAACTTGATGACTATAAATACCTGAATTTTTCCTCAGGTATAGACATGAAAATTGAAGAAAAAATACTCTCTTTCTTGAAAAAAACTCTAGTGTGATTTGCTACTGTTGAGTGCGCTCGTAGTTCAACAGAATTTGAGGTACCACTATTTTGTCGAAGTGATTCATTTTATCCTGAAAGGAAAGATTTCATAACCTCGGGTATTTGAGGAGAATACATTTCTTAAGAACACAGTGTGAATTTGGTGGACTTGAATCTTTCTGTTTTATCTCTTTTTCTTAAAGTTTGTTTTACTATTTTTCCATAAAATAGTTTGAACTTCATATTGATAGTTCTTCAACTGTTTGAACTTGCGTTTGAAGTTCTTGATAATTTATTTTGATATTTCATAAGTTGGTTGAACTTGTGTTGAAGTTCGTAGCATTTGATTTTTTTTCTAATTTCAAGAAAATAGTATGAACTTCATTTTTCATTGTCCATAAGTTGGGTTGAACTTATTCTTAAGAGTTCAAAGTTGTAAATATAGAGTTTAAACTTCATTTGATTGTTCATGTGATTATTTGAACATGTGTTTGATGTTCTTGTTGAAAAATACAGGTTTTACTAAACCCGAGAAAGACAACAATCTTAAAAAACCAATTGAAAAATAAAAATATTTATTTGTTTTGCTTGTTTAGTGAGAGAATAAAATTCACCACTTATAAATCAAGTACTTGGTTAATCTGTATTGAGTCTGATTTTGTGGAGAGTAAAATCTTTTGATTTCTACTCCCTCAGTTAGAAAAATATAAAAACTTCACCGAGAAATCAATGTTGGAATTTGATTCGAAGAATATAAAAACTTCACTGATTCATTAAAATCTCTGCATTGTTTTTAGAGTTTAAAACCTATGGGATTTTCACTCTGTTTGAATTTGATTCTGATTTAAAGTTATAAGAGCTTCATCAGGTTTCATAGTTCATTCGGTTAATGATTTGAAGATATTAAAATTTCATCATTGATTAGAAACAAGTTGGTTAAATATTAAAGTCTTCATTGTTAGTATTCTGAAATACTATAGTGTACGTCAAAAACTGGCAGAAAATAAAGAATGAAATTGAATGACAAATTGATTCGGTTGTGAACGGTATTGTCCCAACAACAACCAATGTTGCATCATTAAGTCGTTCAGATATTGTTCTAGCAATAAAAATGATAGAGAAATCAAAAAAATATTTTGAAGTGAAATACAAATGTTCACAAGCATAGATCCTCATATTCTAGAAAAAATAATGGTTGAAAATCAATTGTCTGGTCTGAAAGATCTTGTGAGTCATCCCAAGATAGAAGAAGATAATGATTTGAATGAGAAATCATCAATGATAGTTGCAAATCTTGTTAAGGATGATGTTACAAATAATAAGAAGATGAAGAAGTCTTCTGGACAAGAGAAAGAGCAGAACAAGAAAGCATTCAAAGGCAAGTGTTACAATTATAGTGATGTTAGCCACAGAGATCTTAATAGTCAATAATTGAATAAGAACAAGAAAAGAGATCAGATGAACATGTTAGAAACAACTGAAAAGATCGAAAATTTGTGTGCTATGATCACTGGAAGCAATCTAATTGGATATCCAAATGAATGATGGTTTTATTTAGGAGCCACCAAACATGTTTGTGTGGACAAAGAAACTTTTGCTACTTATGATATTGTTGGTCCCAAAAAAATAATATTCATGGGAAATAATGTAACAACCAAGATTGAAGAAAGTGTGAAGATATTCCTAACAATAACTTCCGGCAAGGTGTTGACTCTCAACAGTGTTCTCCATGTTCCTACTATTAGGAAGAATTTAGTGTCGACAATACTTCTCGTCAAAAAATTTGAGTGTGTGTTTATGTTGGAGAGATCATTATAAGCAAGAATGAAACATATGTAGAAAGGGGCTACCTCAATAAAGAAAGTTGAGGCTTCTTCTTACTTGTTAGAGTCAAATAATTTATGGCATAGTCGTTTAGAACATGTTGATTACAAAATCTTACGAAAATTGATTAATTTGAAAGTGTTAACTAATTTTGAGTGCAATTAATCAAAGTGTCAAATTGATGCGAGCCCAAGTTCACAACACAAGAAACCAAAAACAAAAAGAACAACAAGATGAACAACAAGTCCTAGTGAATCGAAATAGGCCACACACGGCTTCACTAGTCTTCAAGAGTCACGTTTTAGAATAAGAAGATGATATTAAAAATAAGAAAAAGCAAGTCAATAATAATTCTAGTGAATCGAAAGAGCCTCACACGGCTTCACTAGACTACAAGATTCCAACAACACAAGATTAATAAGATTACAAGAGGGATAGTAACTTGAAACACAATATTCAATGATCTAAGAACCCTAACAAGAGAAAGGACCCTAATATAAATGAATATTAATACCAATCTCTTACTTGGACCAAGAGGAACTCAAAGAACCCCAAGACCCTAGTTTCTAGTCAAGAGACAACACTAGTATCACTCTACTAGTGAGTTTTCGAAATTGGAGCTTCTTCAATGGAAGATAGAAGTTCCAAAATATTACAAAGTGTTTGTTTTCTTCCAAAATATGAATGAATTAACTCAAAAATAACCCTAACACTATCTATTTATATTAGTCCACAAAGTGAGATAACAAATGACCATCCTACCCTTGCCAAGGGGTGGCCTTGGAGAGTAAGTTTATTACACTTCAAGGCTCCTCTTCACACTTAAAAACATTTAATCCATTGTAAGGCTCAAGTACCAACTCACACACGGCCATTTGGATGAACATAGCTTGGAGTTTTTGTAACTCCCAAGCTTGGCTACGTGTCAATGGTCGTGAACCTGTTGGACAGCTTGGTACACCCGTATCATCCTCTCCATCTTGAGAGGAATTTGACCTCAAATTTGACATTTGGTCATCCTCAACCGCATCCACTGGAGAAAGATCACAAACATTGAAAGTGTTGTGCACTTGGTATTCCGGGGGAAGGTCAATCTTGTAGGCATTATCATTGATACTTTCAAGTACTTGGAATGGACCATCACCCCCTTGGCATCAATTTGATCTTCCTTTGAGATGGAAACCAATCTATCCTAAGGTTCACCCACACCCAATCTCCCAATTCAAGAATGAGTTTCTTTCTTCCTTTGTTTGCCCACTTTGCAATCTCTTGATTTTTCTTCTCAAGTCGAAGTAGCACCTTCTCATGCAACTTTTTTATAAAATCTGACCGCTTTCTTCCATCTAGGCTGATCATAAGATCACTTGGCAAAGGAGTTAAATCCAAAGGGGTAAGGGGGTTGAGACCGTATACACACTCAAAGGGAGTCATTCCCGTACTTGAGCATATGACACGGTTATAGGAAAACTCAATCAATGGTAGGTGTTCCTCCCAAAAAGTCAATTTTCCCTTAATCATGGAACGTAGCATAGCACTCAAAGTCTTATTTACTACTTCCATTTGGCTATAGGTTTGTGGGTGGCAAGAAGTGGAGAACAACAACTTGATACCAAGTCTACCCCACATGGACTTCCAAAAGTGACTTAGGAACTTAGAGTCCCTATCACTCACAATGATCCTCGAAACACCATGCAACTTGAAAACATTATCAACAAACAAAGAGGCCACACTAGTTGCATCATTACATTTAGAGCATGGAATAAATTGTGCTATCTTAGAAAACCGATCAACCACAACAAAGATACTATCCCGACCTCTTCTAGTCCTTGGCAACCCTAACACAAAATTCATAAATATATCAAGCTACGGATGTAAAGGGGTGGGTAGTGGGGTGTACAACCCATGAGGTTGGATCCAAAATTTGGCTGCTTTGTAATCTACACTTTGGCTGCAAATTCTAGACATATCCTTGTGCATTTTTGGCCAATAGAATTACTCCTCCAATATTTCGAGGGCCTTTTCGACTCCAAAGTGACCCATTAGACCGCCATTGTGCTTCTCTCACAAATAACTCTCTCCAAGAGCTGGAAGGTACACACAATCTGATATAAGCATAAAGAGTACTAGGTTTACAAGGTTTTGTAGAAGGTTCAAGCTTCAGATTGTCAAAGAATTAAGTCTCGAATTTGCAAGTGCTTAAAAACCTTTTGAAACCATTACAAAGCCTTGTCCAAGTGAAGAAAGGAGGAGGTTCCTTACACTCAAGAGGCACCTTTTACTAAGGGCATGATGGACTTTTTACACTCCAAAATAACACTCCATAGGAGCCCTTTTCTAAGCCCCTCATTAAGGGCATTTTTGTCATTTGGTTGTAATGAGTATAAATAGACCCTTTAGCTTGTATTTTTCATATTTTCCTTAGACTTTGATGAAATTATTGAGAGATACTCTTTAGTTGTAGTTTTATTCCTCTCTTAGAGAGAGAATCTGAAATTAGGGCTTACATTAAGTGATGGATTTCACTTGTGTTGACAAATTGGCAAGAAAGGTTGGTGCTTGGGAAAGGTGACTCCTTTTGTGTCTACCTAAGAGAGTGGTTTGAACTTTTATTTGTGAGGTGTGATTGGAGATTTGATACATCTCCTTTTGTTAATCATCTAGTAGAAGTAAGGGTCACTCTACTATCTTTCCATTTATGCAATTTTTCTTCTTCATCTCCTTTCTAAGTGTTGTTTTCTCTTTGTGTGCTTGCTGATTTTTGCATATCTAATGTCAATTTCGTGTTTTAGCCTTTATTTAGGCTATTATTTGGTATCAAAGCCATGTTTTAGGGTTGTTCCTACATCCCTAAGTCTTGGATTATTGATTACCTTGAAGAAAATCAACAAAAAAGAGTGTAGAAAATTGAAAATCTCACAAAAAAATTTGTTAACCCGTTTTTGTGCTTTGACAGATTTTTAGATCTTAGATCTACCTTGTTTTTGTGTGTTTTGTTGGTTTCAAGTGTTAGGTTCTTGTTCTCTATCACTTAAAGTGTCTAGATCTAAGTTTGAAACAAGATTTGGTTGTGTTTGAGCTAAGATCCACCATTGTTGTGGCGTTTTGAAGCTTTTATGAAGAGGGTAACGTGTGACTTGTGGTATTGTGGATGATTTGTGGCTGATTTATTGATATTTGAGCTTGTCTTGGCAAAGGGAATCTAGATCTAAAAGAAAAATTAAATTTAGGGTTCATTTGCCTAGTGGTGAAACCTTGGTCAACTCTTGAATATTCATATTGTTCTTCATCATCTTCAAAACTTGTTGAAGAAGAATATTCAAAGTCCTAGTTTGATCTACAAAAAGAAAGAAAGAGAAGGTGAAATTTATTTGTACAAAGAATATTCCCTAGCATATTCACAATCTTCTAAAAAAAAGAGGGGACAAAGGGAATATCAAAGTACAATTGAAAGTACAAAGGAGGGACCAATCCATTTTAAATTCATTTATAGCTCCAAAAGGGCTCCAAACCTTCAATTTTTCCCTCCCAAACGAAATTTCTTCTTCTCCTAAGTGTGTTTGGACGAAATAAGTGAATTGAGATTTGAAAATTTTGAAAAGTGACGTCCAATTACAAGTTGCCATGTCATCACTTTGGTGACCAACCGAATTGAGTTCAAATTTAGATTTCCTAGTTTCTAATTGTTGTTTCTAGTTTCAATTTTGTTGGTTCTATCACTAATTAGTAAGCTAGTAAGTACCTACTAGTTTGGTAATTAGATTAGAGTCTGTTGTTTCGTGTCTTCAGTTTTTGTGTGCTTTTTTTGTTTTAATTCATAGTGTTTTGTTGGTTCAAGTTCGTGCATTACTTTATTTGAGTCATTTCAAAAAAAGATCGATTCTGGACCAAATCTTCTCACCACTCAAGTAACTTGCCAATTATTCAACATTTGTGAAGCCAAGTGTGAGGTGAGGTTGAGTAAGAGTGTGGTGAGGCCTTCTTGAACTAACTTGTTTGTTTGTTTTGTAGAATTTCTCTTTGCTATTTTTTGCTTCTTCTTAGGTACATTTACCATGGAATCTGAGGGTACTACTTCCCAACCATTGGGAAATAATGCTATTAGAGCCTTGATGGCTCGGCTTGATGCCTTGGGTCGAGACTTTGCTCAAAGTATGAAAGATAGTCATGATGCCTTGATAAGAGACATAAAGAGTGATATAGATGCTATACGGACTGAAATTTCCACTTTTAGTGGAAGACTTGATCGTGTTGAAAATAGGAAGAACTCACGACCTTTTACTCCTATTCCCTACCATGCATCCTTTAGTGTCCAAGCCAATAACTCTTCTATGACTATAATACCCGAAACCCTCCACCAAATGCTTAACCCTCCAAGAGTTTCCCAAAACCCCTAAATTCTCCTAACCGAACCCTAAAAAGGTCATTACATCCCCAAATGAACCTAGTCCAACAAAAGGGACTTGGAACCCAAACTCCACCCACAAATCCAAGCCAAATACTCTCACAAAATCCTAAACTTCACAAAATCTAATGCCTATTCTCCACAAGTTAGAATATGAAGAGAATGAGGTCAAGCCTCAAGATGGAGAGAAGCTTGTTATTGAGATACAAGAAGAGTGTGAAGAAAGGAAGGAAAGGGAAAGGGAAACCATGGGTAGTGAAGTTGGAAGGGAAAAAAATGCTAGATTGTGGATCTTGTCCACAAAGAATCCTTATTACTCATTAACCCAAATACTAGAATTTTTCCTAGTATTTTCTCTCCTCATGTGCAGGTTCAAGAACCTAGAAGTCCCAAGGAGAAGCCCAAGGAAGTTCCCTTCAAGCCCTTGGCCGAAAGTCCCCATTTTGGGACAAGTGATGAAGGAGTGAGTCCAAAGGGAGAACTTGAAATATTTACTTGTAATGTGGAGCATGAAGGCTTCCCTTACACAAAATCAAGTGAAAAACACACTTCCTATAATCCACAAGGTGACATTCCCACACTCTACACTTCCTTTAACTTAAAATATTGTGATGTGGCTAGTACTGGCCAAAGTAGTGTAGTTTCGGATTTTCTTAGTGAATAAGTGTATGAATCTTCCTTTTGTGATACTCTTGGTGTTGTTAGGTTGCATAAGGACCGAACTCTTATTGTAAGTCCGCAAGCACTAGTTGATCCTTTAGATGACAAAATCAATTCTTTTCGTAAGAATAATTTGTGTCCATCTAGTGCTAGCACTTATGAATTGAATAAGGTTCCAATACCAAGTAACAAGATTATTCACACACTAATTGACCCTTGTGAAAACCAAGGTAAGTCTATGTTGGTATGTGAGTTGCCAACAACTAGTGAGGAGTGAATGAAGATCAATTTACTCACGAATGTAGTCCACTACTTGAGTTTATGTATGATTTGCTTGAGGAGTCTCAAGTTAGTGATGATGTTGATAGTGTTGATCATGATATTGGACATAACTCTTTGAGCTTATGTGATGCAAATCGTGCTACTAGTTTTGCTCATGGTGATCATGTGTTTGGAAATGTTGTGAATGATGGAATGAACCTTGTTGAGAGAAGCCTTTTAGGCCATAGGTATTTATCCTTGAATGTTAGTCTTCTCTTAAAGTCAAATAATGTGTTTGATTTTGGGAATGGCACTCTAGGGAAAGAAAAGGTTAGCCTTGGCCTAGATTCTTGGTTACTTCTTCTATTTGATCCTGGTGACTTTCTTGGTGACTTGATTTTTATTTGTAACCCCTTTCCCATAAGTGGTTTCATAGTCTTAGACCCTAGGGAAAATGTGGCATTGCCTCTTTGGGGTGTTACTTATACATGTGCATTCTTGTTTGTCACACTTGTGCTTAAGTTGCTTGAATCTCAACTTGTGGATGCCAAGTTTATGTTTCATTTGAAATAAGGAAGTCATATGTGTTTAAATGATTTGATTCCATCCTTATGTGTTAAAACTATTGAATCATTTGGCATTCTTATCGATGATAGCACCATGGATGATGCCTTTACACTTAATGCCTTCCTATACTACCTTTTTGCTTATGACGATATCCATACTAGTCTTGGATTTGTTTTATGTAGGGGTAGGACACTTGTTTGTTGGCCAACTTGGAGTTACAATACTAAATGGCTTTTGTGAGCCTTTGTAGTTGCCTCTCTCCTTGATATTTACCTTAGTTGTGTCCTTTATGTTACTTGTGGTAGGTGTTTCATGACTGTAACAAAGAATAGTTGGGTGTATTCCAAAAGTGTACCCCCTTGGCAAAATTTTATTGTTGATCTTGATAAAGAATATGGTCCTTTGAACTTGTGTAATGAAAGCCCTTATGTTAATCTTGTTCATAATGACCTTGTGTTTGTCCTAGTGGTAGGTAATGCCTTGAATGATTGTGAACTTGGTAACCTAGTGAAAGGAATGGGTCATCTAGACTTAAACCTTTATCATTTGCTCCCATTTGACCCCAAAATACTCTTGAGATGTGAAGATTATAGTTACTGGTCGTGTATGTCTTTGGTATACGTCATGCTAATCTTTTTAAGTTAAAAACCAAGGATATGTGGATGTATGCTAAGGTTGAGCAACCATGGGTGATTTTATAAGTGTGGTACTAATGCTAACACTCCTACCAAGAGGATTTTGTGCTTGTTTTGCTCTCTCTTTGGTTTTCCAAGATCTGAATTTGAGGACAAATCCTTTCAAGATGGAGAGGATGATACAAGCATAAAGAGTACAAGGTTTACAAGGTCTTGTAGAAGGTTCAAGCTTCAGATTGTCAAAGGATCAAGTCTCGGATTTGCAAGTGCTTGAAGACCTTTTGGAACCATTACAAAGCCTTGTCCAAGTGAAGAAATGAGGAGGTTCCTTACACTCAAGAGGCGCCTTTTACTAAGGGCATGATGGACTTTTCACACTCCAAAATAACACTCCATAGGAGCCCTTTTCTATGCCCCTCATTAAGGGAATTTTTGTCATTTGGTTATAATGAGTATAAATAGACCCTTTAGATTGTATTTTCCTTAGACTTTGATGAAATTATTGAGAGATACTCTTTAGTTGTAGTTTTCTTCCTCTCTTAGAGAGAGAATCTGAAATTAGGGTTTATACTAAGTGATGGATTTCACTTGTGTTGACAAATTGGCAAGAAAGGTTGGTGCTTGGGGAAGGTGACTCTCTTTGTGTCTACCTAGGAGAGTGGTTTGAACTCTTATTTGTGAGGTGTTTTGAAGATTTTGAAACATCTTCTAGTGCTAATCATTGAATATGAGTAAGGGTCTTTCTATCTATCCTTTAATTTCAAGCATTCTTCTTCTTCATCTCCATTCTATGTGTTGTTTTCTCTTTATTTGGTTGCTGGAATTTGCATCTTAAGTGACCAATTTCGTGTGTTTGGTAGTCTTTATGCTATCACAATCGCCTACCTTTAAACAAGTAACTATCAAACTTGGCATAGGAATTTGAACCCCTAGCCGAATCCCACTTATCCCTACCCCATTCTCCACATTCCCTATAGATAGGAGCAAAGTGAGGGTCCTTGGGATATAATTCCTTTAAGATCTCAAAACCCATCAATTTTGAAGATGAAGTACACACAAGAACGTGTTTTTGAGATAAAGCATTGGCAACCACATTGTCCTTACCCTTCTTGTAATGAATAACATAAGGGAAAGTTTCAAGAAACTCAATCCACTTGGCATGCCGTTTATTAAGCTTATCTTGTGCTCCAAGATGCTTCAAGGACTCATGGTCCGTTCGGATCACAAATTCTTTAGGCCATAAATAATGTTGCCAAGTGGCCAAGGCTCTGATCAAGGCATACAACTCTAAATCGTACGTAGAGTAGTTTAGAGTTGCTCCTTTGAGATTTTCGCTAAAGTAGGCAATAGGTTTCAATTCTTACATGAAAACCGCGCCTATACCAACTTTACTAGCATCACATTCAACCTCAAAAGTCTTGTCAAAATTCGGAAATTGTAACAAAGGGGCTGAGATGAGCATAACTTTCAAGTCCTTGAAGGCCTTATCTTGTTCATCTCCCCACTTAAAAGGCCGATCCTTTTTAATCACTTCGTTCAAGGGGGTGGCAAAGGTGCTAAATCCTTTGACAAAACATCTATAAAAACTAGCCAACCTGTGGAAACTTCTCACTTTACCAATGGTTTTGGGAGTTGGCCAATTTTTGATAGCGTCAATCTTAGATTCATCCACTTTGACCCCTCTTGAACTCACCACAAAACCGAGAAATACAACTTCTTGGACACCAAAAGAACACTTTTCTAAATTAGCATATAACTTCTCCTTTCGGAGGACATCAAACACACATTGTAAATATTTTACATGTTCATCTAAGGACCTACTATACACCAACATATCATCAAAGTAGAAAAAAACAAACCTTCCAATAAAAGGCTTCATCACATGATTCATTAGCCTCATGAAAGTACTTGGAGCGTTTGTTAGGCCGAATGGCATAACCATCCATTCATAGAGATCGAATTTGGTCTTGAAGGCAGTTTTTCATTCATCGCCTGGTTGTATACAGATTTGGTGATAGCCACTCCTCAAATCAATTTTAGAAAAAAAAACACGAGCTACTCAATTCATCAAGCATTTTATCTAGCCTAGGAATAGGGTGACGATATTTTACCATTATCTTGTTGATGGCTCGGAAATCAATGCACATACACCAAGTCCCGTCTTTCTTGGGAACTAGTAGTAGCGGGACTGTGCAAGGGCCCATACTCTCATTGATATACCCTTTGTTGAGGAGTTCCTCAACTTGGCGTTGTAATTCCTTGGTATCTGTCGGGTTGCTCCTATAAGTCGGTTTGTTGGGAAATTGTGATCCCGACCCAAAATCTATTTGGTGCTCAATTCCCCAAAGCGGGGGCATCCCTTGTGGAAGTTCTTTCGGAAAAACATCTTCAGAATCCTGAAACACACAAGAAATCAAAGGATAAATAGAAGAATTAGTGGGGTTAGTGTTAAAACAATGTGCCAAAAGAAGCATGGGTGTCTGCTCATCACGACCCACAAATAGCTCCTTCTTTCTAACCAACATCACCATATTTTCTTTTCCCTTTGATGTTGAGGCAACCCCAGATATCCCCACTACCCCACCTATGGGCTCCCCCTCTTTTTCTTTATTTTTGGATTTCTTCCCCTTTTCTTTTAATTCTCTCATCCTTTGATGCAACTCGTTCACTTGTGAAGGCAAAAGTGGATGAAGTGTGAACTTTCGGCCATCTTTCTCAAGTGTATATTGGTTAGACCTCCCATCATATTTGGTAGACCTATCATATTGCCAAGGTCTACCTAACAACAAGTGACACGCTTGCATTGGTATTACGTCACAAAGCACTTCGTCGGGGTAGTTTCCTACCTTAAACCGTATCACACATTGCCTCATGACTTTTAATTCACCACATTTATTCAACCATTGCAACTTGTAAGGGCTAGTATGAAATGTGGTTGGCAATTTCAACAAGTTCACCATAGTAACACTAACAACATTGCACAACTACCACTATCTATCACCAAAGTGCACACACTTCCCTTCACAGGGCATTTAGTATGGAATAGATTCTCCTGTTGGCTAGGATCATCTATCGCCTTACTAATCATGGAACGCCTCACTACAAAGTTTGGAACCACGCACTCCCCTTCTTGTGGATACGCATTCTCACAATCATCATCATTATCATTATGTGGCTCATTTTCGAGTTCCTCTCCATCTCGAGGCTGGCTTTATTCTCTTTTTTTTAAGACCCACTTCCTCACCAAGGTAATACAATATCCCTTCCCTTAGGATTGCATTGCGTCGGTTTGAACATTCATTAGACTTATGTCCCTAACCTTGGCACTTGAAACATTGGAACCCTTTAGGATTGGGATACTTTTAAGCTTCTTGCTGGGGAGCAAATTTGTGGACTGTTTTAGGCTCGGGCAGCCTTATAGTGGCGGGTTGGTCCTTGTTTTTGGGCCAACCCAAAGATGGTTAAACCATATATTTGCTCCTCGGCCAACCCGAGGTTGATGATCCCTTTGCCTTGAATGACGACCTCTCTTTAAGCTTCCTTTCAATCTCAAGAGCCGCTTGGAAAATTCCTTTAATGGTATCAAACTTTTGAAGCGACAAATCAGTGGAGATCTCTTTGTTCAGCCCACACTTGAGCCGAATGATGTCATGGCCAATTTGTTCTCCACGATGATCAAGCTTCAACATGAGTTGTTGAAACTCATCATAATATGCCATCACACTTCGATTCCCTTGTCGCAAATTGTACAACCTAGCAAGCAACTCATGATGATAACTTTAGGGAAGATACCGTTGCCTCATTAGATATCTCAACCGAAACCATGGTGGGGGTTGTCCATCAATCAACTCATTACCAAACCGTTTGACATATTCCCACCATGTGTTAGCATAGACTTCAAAGTAAGCTATGGCATAACAACTCTTCTTCTCCTCCGATATATCATTCACATTGAAACACTTTATCACACACTGACTCCCAATCAAGATACACCTCGGGGTCACTTTCACCCTTAAAGATAGGTAGGCTCAATTTGATGGTATTGATGCCTACATCTCTTTCTTGGTGTCGATTTCCCCTTTCTCCATACCCTCGGTATCTTCTTGGATCCATACATTTCCCTCTTATATTTTCTTCCTTCATGTAAGCATCGTCAAAGGATCCATACCCTTCATAATACTCTCTACCATATTCCTCAAAGTGGACGGGACAGTTTTGGATGTTTGAAACTTGATTTGGAGGGATTAGATTTTATGGAGGTGGTGGTCTTTGGTTTAGTAGAGCTTGGAAGGGAGGGTTCGAATTTTGTGGAGGCATTTGACGTTCGAGTCCCTTTTAAGAAACTTAAAGAGTTTGGGAATGGGTTGGTCTATTGGAGTCTCGGTTTAGGGGGTTATGAGTGGTTTGGCTTGCGGCATTTAATGGAGCTAGTGAAGGATTTGGCAATTGTGGCCATGTTTCAGGAGTAACGGTGGCAAAGAAATTTCTATCATGTCCACTTGACAAAACATGTCGAGGAGTAGAAGGACGAAAGTTTCTTTGACTATCCACTTGTTCTAACCTCCCATTAATAGTCGTCACTTCTCCCCTTATGGCTCTCACTTCTGTACTCAGCCTTTCAAGAGCTCGGGTCATAGCCTCAAGAGTGACCCTCATATTCTCGATTTTATTAGAATCCACGGTTTGAGACATGGTTCCCTCCATTTTCAAGGTATCACCTACACAAGCAACAAACAAGTTAGTTTAAAACCTTTCCTCACTCACACACTCTCGGATCACTCACACTCGATCTCTACAAGTGTTGTAGATTGGCTAGTAACCCATGAATCCTTAAGGTTTGAGTATGCTCTTGTCTGGAGTAGATTCTTGTTTGAAACTCAAAGAATTCTTGTCGGACTAGAGTCAAGGAGTTACAACGTATTCAAACGACAAAAGCATACAAACAAACAATGACACGAATACAAGGCTTTAAAGGACTAATTGACAACCTAGTAGGAATGTACTAGCTTGCTAATTAGTTCTCGAGTCAATTAGAAGAAACTAAGAATCAATAATTAGACACTAGAATAACCAAATTGAGCTTAATTAATGATGTGAACAGTGATTAAGGTGATGTGGCTGCATGGAATCGGTCACGGGTCCATATATTTTGTTCAACAACTTGAAGCCTTAAACTTCACAATTTTGTAATGGATGACTTTGCTTTTGGAGGGAAAGTAAAGTCTTATAACTTTTCAACTTTTTCCAATTCAAAAAGATGAGGCTTGACTTTACTAGTTCCACAAGACAAGGCTCCTTGTTTAAAGGGAAAGTGGTTGTTAAGTCAAGTGATGTTGGCAAGTTTTTTCACAAACAACTTTACAACCTTGTCTTACAACCCTTTTGAATCTATTTTAGTCTTTATAGTGGTCAAGATATGAGATGATGAGAGATGATCACCACAAAAATACTTCAAGAACACAACCACAATTCACCAAAAATAGCCCACTTTAAAGTCAAGAAACAACACACAAACTCAGCCTACTTCAAGTTCATTATACTACCACTTCAAGTCCACAATAGCAATGTCAATATGTTAAGCTCAACTTAGCTTTAGACATCTTTTGTGTTGATGAGAAAGAAATCAACACAAGAAACAAACTAGACAAACAAAATAACATCTATATCTAAACACACAAACACCAATCTCGGCCAAGACAACAACACAACACGATTTTTTCAGCCAAGAACAAGATGGACAGATTTCTCTTTTTTTCTGGAATTTTCAGATTTCAGCAACTTTATTTTTTTATATTTTTTTTCTTTTGGTATTTTTCAACTACCAAACCCAAGATTGATTTTGTTGGAAAAAATCAACCACAAGCTTTGATACCAAATGATACGATCCCAAGTTCACACCACAAGAAACAAACAACAACAAGAACAACAAGTGTTAGTAAATCGAAATAGGTCACACACGGCTTCACTAGTCTTCAAGAGTCACGTTTTTAGAATAAGAAGATGATATTAACAACAAGAAAAAGCAAGTCAATAATAATGCCAGTGAATCGAAATAAGCCTCACACGGCTTCAATCGAAATAAGCCTCACACGGCTTCACTAGACTTCAAGATTCCAACAACACAAGATTAACAAGATTACAAGAGGGATAGTAACTTGACACACTTTATTCAATGATCTAAGAACCCTAACAAGAGAAAGGACCCTCAGATTAATGAATATTAATACCAACCTCTTACTTGGCCCAAGAGGAACTCAAAGAACCCCAAGACCCTAGTTTCTAGCCAAGAGACAACACTAGTATCACTCTACTAGTGAGTTTTCGAAATTGGGGCTTCTCCAACGGAAGAGAGAAGTTCCAAAATATTACAAAGTGTTTGTTTTCTTCCAAAATATGAATGAATTAACTCAAAAATAATCCTAACACTATCTATTTATATTAGTCCACAAAGTGAGATAACAAATGACCATCCTACCCTTGCCAAGGGGTGGCCTTGGAGAGTAAGTTTATTACACTTTAAGGCTCCTCTTCACACTTAAAAACATGTAATCCATTGGAAGGCTCAAGTACCAACTCACACACGGCCATTTGCATGAACATAGCTTGGAGTTTTTGTAACTCCCGAGCTTGGCTATATTTGAATGGTCGTGAACTTGTTGGACAGCTTGGTACACCTATATCACAAATACATGTGGTATCTAAGTATTCTAAGCATCCGTATAAGTCTGTTGAAGGAAATTTCAATTCCCTAGACTTAATCCACATCGACATTTGTGATATGAAGTCAACACTATTTCATAGTAGGAAAAAGTATTTCATAACTTTTATTGACGATTGCTAGATACTATTGTGTTTATTTGTTAAATAGTAAGGATGAAGCAATAGATGCGTTTAAGCAATATAGAACAGAAGTGATGGGGATGGAGAATATGAATCTCCTTTTACGAAGATATGTATAGAAAATTAAATAGTCCACCAAACTACAGCCCCATATTCACCTCAATCAAATGGAATTGCATAAAGAAAAAAAACAAATATTAAAGAAAATTATAAATGTCTTACTCATAAGTTTTGATTTACCGCAAAACTTATGGGGAAAGCTATCGTTATAATTTACTGAATACTCAATAGAGTGCCCTATAGTAAGACACATTCAATTTCATTTGAAAAATAGAAAGAAAGAAAATCCAATTTAAACTATTTCAAAGTGTGGAGGTGCCTAGGGAAAGTCTAAGTTCCTATACCTAAAAGGGTACAAATAGAACCTAAGACTATGTACTATGTGTTTAAAAGATATGCTAAAAGCAGTAAATCATGTCAATTTTTAGTTTATTAATTGGATATTCGGATATCAATGAAAATACGATAATTGAATCAGATAATGTTGAGTTATTTGAACACTTTTATTCGTATAAAATTGGACATGAACAGTCTAGTAGAGGGTCTAAATGACCTTGAGATGAACCAAGCAAGAATGTACTTAATGATGAGAATCCAAAACATAGTACACGTCAAGGAACATCAATCTTTTTTGAATCAGATTTTGTAATATTTTTTCTTGAAAATGAGACATAAACGTTTAAAGAAGCTAAGTCGTCTTTAGATGTTTTCTTTTGGAAAGAGGTAGTCAATAGTGTGATAGATTAAATCTTTAGCAACCATATTTGAGAGTTGGTTGATCTTACTTCAGAAAATAAACCTTTAGGTTCTAAATGGATCTTCAAAAGGAAAATGAAAGTTGATGTCACTATTTACAAATACAAGGCAAGACTTGTAGTGAAAGACTTTAGACAAAAAAAGACCTTGATTATTTTGATTCAAACTCATCTGTAACTAAGATAACGTCCATTTTGATGTTAGTTTCCTTAGTGAAGGTATATGATATTGAAAATCATCAAATGAATATAAAAATAAAATTTCTAAATAGAGAATTGGAGGAAGAAATTTACATGGAACAATCCGAGGATTTTGTGATTTTTGGTAAAAAAAAAAAAGTGCGCAAACTTGTTAAGTTATTTTATGGACTAAAAAAAGCACCCAAACAGTGGCATACAAAGTTTGATCAAACCACGTTGGCAAACGGCTTCAAGATAAGAAAGTATGATAAATGTATTTACATTAAAAACACTTCAAATCACAAAGTCATTATTTATTTGTATCTGGATGATATGTTGATCATCGATAGAGACATTTCTGACATAAAATCTACAAAATGAGTGCTTGAGAGCAATTTGGATATGAAAGAATGTGGAGTTACGAATGTGATCTAAGGGATAAGAAAACTCCACAAGGATTGGTGTTGTCACGGTCTCATTAAATTAAAAAATACTTGACAAGTTAAAGTATTTGGATTTCAACATTGCCAAGACTCTGTTAGGAGTGAGCTTTGGACTTCAAAAGTACGAAGGTGAAAATGACTCATAGTTAACTACGCAAGAGTGTTGGAAATTTTCATGTATATCATAATTGTACGCGACCAGATATAACATGCTTTATTAGTAAATTGAGTCAGTACATGAGTAATCCAAATCAAACTCATTGGATAGCAATGAAAAGAGTTTTGGGGTATCTAAAACTTACTCAATACTATGCTTTGCACTATAATAAATATCCAGCGGTAATTGAAGGATATAGTGATGCAAATTGAATCACCAGTTCAAATAAAGTAAAGTCCACCAGTGGATTGTATTTACTTTAGGTGGAGGAGCGGTCTCTTGGAAATCTTCCCAATAGACATGTATTATCTGCTCTACAATAGAATCTAAATTTGTCACATTAGATGAAGTTGGTGAAGAAGTTCAATAGCTCCAAAATTTATTGGAAAATATTTCTTATTGGACCAAATCTTTGGCACTAGTATATATACACTGTTATAGTTAAGCGACGATAGGTAGGGCAGATGCATGATGTAAAATGGTAAATCTCATCATATAAGACAGAGACATAATACCGTTAAAGAACTATAACACCCCGTAGTTGTAACGCTCTATTAATGCATTTAAAATGACCTTTAGGACCCTTTTTTCGAAGGTAAACTAAGTTTTGACATTGTGGAAGCTGTCAGGGGTATTTTAGGACCTTACATTTTGGTGTGAGTCATAAGATGAGACCCCTGTGATTGATCGTGTGTCATATGGTCATCGCCAACTACCATTGGAATGGCTAGGCGATTGGGCATGCGTCGCCCATCCTGACCTTAGAAGATGGAGCATACGTTGCCCAACCTGGCCTTAGGTGATGGGGCATGCGTTTCCCAACCTGGACTTAGGCAATGGAGCATACGTCGCCCAGTCAAGGCGTAGCAGCGTAATGCTCCATTTTTGTGTTACTTTAAGGGCAACAAGGTCCTTTCACATCGTATATACATTTCTAAATTAGTATAGACAAAATTAAGGTCCCTAATCACGTATTAACACCCAAAAATCTCTTACTTCATCTTCCTTAAGCACAAGAAGAGAAAACAACCTAGGGTTTGAACTTTCAAGCTTCAAAGGTCAATTTCTTCACGTTTTCTTCATTGTTAAGGTATGTTGAACTATCCTAAACTCCATTGGCATAAGTTTATTATTTTACTAAGCTTTGAAGGTATATAATTATGTTTATAAAAATTGTTTGAAAGATCATTTTGAATAGTCGAACCATGAACCTATTTCAATGATATAGTGTTTTAGTCTTGAGGCCTTTTCATAGAATTGAATTATGTTCGCGTATATATATGTGTTTTTAGTTTTGAAATTTGAACTGAGAGCATAAATATTGAAACTGCCTCTCTAATTATGATACCTCTTGATTTAACATGTTATAGGTTGTTCAATTGCATGTCTTAAAGCATGAGCCAAATGTTTTACTATCATTTATAGACTTGATGTTGGTTTTGAATTGAAGAGAGAGTGTTTTCTTATTTATAAATGTTAAATGTGATAATTGAAAGAATTGCATGGGTTGTTATGAAGAATTGACCATCATGGGTTAAAGTATTAAAATGAGAGAATCTTTGCATAAGTTTTCACATATTTTGAAATACGAACTCTATTGCATTGTTTAAATGTTTTGGTAGTCCAATATCATGTTTTGAATGAAAAGACTACAACATGATATTATATGTCTTATACGACTTGTAAGTCTTGGTTTGACGATACCAAATTAGAAAAATGCCATAACAGACTCAGACCAGACTAGACTACAGATTTTTCAGACACTAGACCACATTTTCAGAAAGATGCATATTTTGAAATGCTAAAGAGAGTTAGATAGTTTTCCAAAGAAGGAATTTGAGTGTAAGGGCTCATTGTCAGAAACTGATTTTTGCTGATTCGGGATACATGATTGACTATTGCCAATGTATACTTGACCCTGAGGCACTGATATACTAGACTAGTATGTAGGACCCCTATCCTTGCGGCAAACTTGGATGTGGGGGCTTGGACGACGAGTTAATGACGAGCCCATAGAGCCCGTGGGTACTATACTTGTAGGGTGTACCATCTAACTCAGAAGTAATATAAGGAGTTGAGTCCTGATTACAAGAAAATGTTTGGAAGCTCATCAAATCATGCCCGTGTATTTTCATTTACCTTATGCTGAATATTTTCTGAAATGCTCTCACCTATGTTGTATAAAAATATATTATTTTGGATTGTTTCACATACCAATACCTTTATGTATTAACCCCCTATATTTCAGGTTCTGAGGCCCAGTCCCGTGGTACCGTTAAAAATAGATCGTTATCATACATTCGGAGCTGGTGAGCCTCCCTTACTTCGAAAGGCGTCTTGTTTACATGTGTTGGTTCCCTTTTATTTTAGTTCATGGTCCAGCCGGGGGCCTTGTCCCATTCTTAGACAGATTATTATTTTTAGTTCAGTAGAGACATCATACACTTGTTATAGATGGTTTTGGGTTTTCTTATGGACTTATGTTCCGCATTGTTATGTTGAAATAATAGAACTATCATATTTTTTAGTTTATTTCCGCATTATTATAATAGATGAGTCAAGCTTATAATTAAAATCTAAGGGGCCTCTCGGGCCTTTATGGTTCGGAATGCCCGTCGCGACCAGGGTCTCAATTTGAGTCGTGACAAAAACTACACTCTATTGGAATTATCATAGTTTACTATGTGAAATCAAAGGATAATATGTAATATCCACTTACAAAAGGCTTATCTAGAGAGGGAGCTGGGAGATCATCGAAGGAAATAGGTGTAAGGCTTAGGACAAGTCAACATAGTGGTAACTCTACCTAGCAGACTGAAGATCCCAAGATCTAGGTTCAAGGAGATCAAACAAAGTTGTGACTGATGGTTTAACAATGTCAATATACTTTAGTGATTCTCATGATGAAGACAATGTTTGAAGCTTTTTAATAGTTTCTAAGTTTGACAGGTTTGACCAAATAGTTTGATCTATAGGATTAAAAGTTTAGGAATCACCTATGTGAGGGTAAAGTGAAAGACGCTTTAAGGAGAATGTTAGTAAAGGCTTATTATCTATGCTATCATGAAATCAGGATGTGTTCATGGCCAAAACAAATAAAAATCGTGAAAAGCATAAATGGTAAAAGGCTAGTTGTATAACTTGTATTTCTAGGTGTACATTAAAGCCCGATGGCTCATGAAAGATATCACATCTACCAATTGACCGAGTGCATCCGATATAAGTAAACTACCAAAAGTTACGTTCAAAGGAAAACCCATTTATCGAGATGCAACTAGTCTTTTCTTATAAATCAAAACACTTGTCCATAAATTTTTATAAAATAGTCATTCCCCATTCATGTGGGAGATTGTTGGAATTTTAAGAAGTGTGGATGAAAAATGAATAGGTATTTTTTTGGAAAGACATCAAGAGAAAGGATGCAATTTGAACAGACACTTTTTCGGTTTAGATAGTTATGACCTTTCCAATGGGTTGTGAATTTTCCGAAGATTTTTACCTTTTCCGAAGAGTTGCACCTTTATGAAAGGTTGCACCTTTCAGAACCATTGCTTCTCTTCATGAAGAACACCTTGATGGATATAAATACCTGAATTTTTTCTCGAGTATAGACATGAAAATTGAAGAAAAAATTACTCCTCATTCTTGAAAAAACTCTAGTGTGATTTGCTACATGCTTTCGTAGTTCAAATGAATTTGAGGTATCGCTATTCTATCGAAGTGATTCATTTTATCATGGGAGAAAAAATTTCATAACCTCGGTAATTGAGGAAAATAAATTTCTTAAGGACACACTGTGAATTTGGTGGACTTGAATCTTTTTATTTCATCTCTTTTTTCTTAAAGTTGATTTTACTATTTTTCCAGAAAATAGTTTGAACTTCATATTAATAGTTCTTCAACTGCTTGAACTTCTGTTTGAAGTTTTTGAAACTTCATTTTGATACTTCATAAGTTGGTTGAACTTGTGTTGAAGTTCTTCACTTTTGATTTTTTTCTAATTTCAAGAAAATAGTATGAACTTTATTTTTGGTTCTTCGTAAGTTAGGTTAAACTTGTTAAAAGTTCAAAGTTGTTAAATACAGAGTTTAAACTTAATTTAATTGTTCATATTATTATTTGAACATGTGCTTGAAGTTCTTGTTAAAAAATATAGATTTTACTAAATTCGAGGAAAACAACATTAAGTTAGCTAGCTAGCACATTAATCAAAGTATACGAGCTGCTAAAATTCTTACACTTTCAGACAACAACAATAACATAACTAGTATAACAAGTACAAGTGGGTCTGGAGAGGCAATCCAAAATTTGAAGATTGTGGGTTGCTATCATTTTTAATACTCATCACAAGTGATTGACATCGAATTAGGGTGCCCATTCAATATTCAATCGATTTTGGCCTTAATTCGATTCGATTTAGTAGATTTTTGGCTTAAGTTATACACACTCATCGAACCAAAATAAATGTTATAATATGATATGATCTAATTCTTGGTCAGTTACTATGGAACAAAATGAGAAACATAAACAAGAAAACTAAAATTTCGAATAGGAAATTACACTTGTTCAATTCAAATGCAATGTGATATGTTGGCCCTAGCTAACTCACACCCCAAAAACTAACTTAATTGAAGGAGGATTGCCAAAACCTTATAAAAAGATCAAAAATCTCATCTCAGTCTGATGTGAGATTTTTTTTCATTTATAAATCATGATAACTAGCGAATTGTAACTTCTGATGACCCACAAATGGAGAGTAGTCTGTTGGAGGAAACCATCGAGGGGCATGGTTAAAATCAACACAACTGGAAGTTAATTACAAGATACTAAGAAAGATGGAATTGGTGAAATTGTTAGAGATGAAAATGAAGATGTTATTATCGCTTTTGCAGTCACTGTTAAGAGCAATAGCAATAACATGACAGAGTTATTAGCTGCAGACTATGGAATTGAATTGTGTCTTAGCCTGGGCCTCACTAAAGTGGATCTAGAATTGGATTCAGATATCATCACCAAGATGCTCCAAAATAGAGAAAACATCAACTCAAAATTGAGAGGAAAAATGAACAAAATTCTGAGCAACTTGAACAGGATGAATGTGAGAATTAATCACTGCATGAGGGAAGCAAATTAAGTTGCAGATAGCTTGGCCAAGCATGCATCCAACGATGAGATTAGGCTTCATTTTGCAATTTTCTAAGAGTTTCCCAGGGTGACAAAAGGCTTCTATCAACTGAACAAACATCAATTACCAGCTGACGTATACGTTATGACAAGGCACATTTTTTTGTTAGTTGACGAGATCTCCTTTTATTTTGAAAGTAGGAAGTATCTATTTAGCCCTACTCCTTTTTGTTGATTGACTGATAGGATTAAGCAATCAAGTGTTGTATTTCTAAGAGGTAAGGCCTAGTCCCCTCTCTTTGTAAGTTTTTTGCTGAAATACAACGTATACGACCCATTGATAGTTTAACCCCCCCCCCCCCTGCCCCCCAAAAAAAGTTCTATTGGAAAAAAAACAAAGCAGCTTTTATCCAGAGCATTTACCCTCCCATAATCAATACAAGTAAGGAAAAACAGTTTCATTATGAAAATTCACAAATTATAATTACAAACGTAATAAAATAATTAAATTTTCAAACAAAAATAAATCTTAACGAAGTGTGCAAAAAAGTCAATGATCTAACACATATTGGTCCCTTGCCTTTGTTCAAAATATTAAGAAACAAAGAATAAGATTCAACAGATAAAATGTACTTTGAAATAATAAAAAAAAGATTAAAATCACATTCAGTTAAATATTCAAAGATTCTGAAAAATAAAAAATGAAAAGATAATTTAGATAAGTAAACTAACAAATGAGGATTCATCGGACGAAGAGTTGACATACAAAAAGAAAGAAATTAGGAAAAGAGGAGAGCAAAGAAAAAGCAAAAAGGGAAAGAAAAAGGACAATATCAAATAATATATACCCAGGGGCTGATCTATTAAGGCTCGTGAGGGTGCCACGTCACCCGCAAACTTACATACAAATAGTAAACTTGCCACCTAATCAATATAAGATGTCTATTGTGCAAGTGGTAGAGCATTGCTTACTTTGCACAATGTGCCGTTTCTCTTTTTAATGTTTACTATCAAAAGCATATATGAATTCTCCACTAATCGTACCATGTTGATTTCATAACTAATACATCATGGAATAATGTTTCAGAAAATCATACTTTCTATAGTATTTTCTCTTTGGAAAATTCAGAATATATGCACTAGTCAAGTCAGTCAACTTCAATGTCTCAAACTTTTAAACATTAGTAAAAGACATGCCTCAAACTTTTACTCTTGTACAATTTAACAAGGACAAATCATTAAAAAAAATAAAAAAATGTTAGAGTGGACAGTAGAAAAAAAACCTAAATTTTGTTCATCTTCTTGCTTATTCTTTCGTTCTTCGATCCGTGAAATTTCTTTGTTAGTCATTGTCCCAGCCTCATCACTTTGCAACTTTCTCAATATCCACATTCCTTTCAAACTTTTAAAGATTTTTTTGTGAGCTAACGCAGCCGACAATGGTGGCATCAGAAAAATCTCAGAATTCACAAGTTATAGAGGAAATTAATCACCACCATCCACTTTATCTTCAAAATTCAGACACGCCGGGGTTGACCTTGATCAGAATCAAATTGACTGGCCCGGAGAATTACACATTATGGAGCAAATCGATGAGACTAGTATTATTGGGGAAGAACAAGTTAGGGTTTGTAGATGGAAGTTGTACGCGAAGAATGTATAAGGGAGATATGGCTCAGATCTGGGAGAGATGCAATGCAATTGTGTTGTTATGGATTCAAGCTACTGTTTCACCGGAGCTCATTTCCAGCATAGTTTATGCATCAGATTCGAAGACGGTTTGGGATGACTTCAAATAGCATTTTGACAAGTCTAATTTGACTAGGATCTATCAGTTGTGGAAGGAGATCGCGACTCTGTTGCAAGGTACTGATTCAGTCACTACATATTTTAGTCAATTGAAGGATTTATGGGATGAAATCGACGGGCTAATACCAGGTCCTGGTTGTGATTGCGATGAAAATAAATCGTTTATCGAGCACTTGCGTCAACAGCATTTGTTACAATTTCTCATGGGGCTCAATGAGAGTTTTGGTCATGTACGCAGTGATATCTTACTTCAAAGTCCTGCTCTCACTGTGAATCAAGTTTATGCATTAGTAATACAGAAGGAGAGTCAACGTGTCCTTGGTGTGACAGATGGTCATAGGGAGTCACTAATCATGATGGCTGGTAAAAGTAAACTACCTACATACAAGCAAGGGCCAAAATAACCACAGAATTTTGATCGTCCGCATAGAGAGAACAACTTTAGCCAAGGTGCAGGACAGAACTACAGGCACTTTAAACCAGTAACAATACCAGGAACAGTGTGTGAGCATTATGGCTACAAGGGTCACCTCAAGAAAGATTGTTACAGACTTATGGGATATCCACCAGATTTTAAAAGTAAGAAGCATTTGCAGAATACATTTGCTCATAATTCTTCAGCTCAGTTCGAAGAGCCAGCTGTAGGAAAGGGCAAATTTATTAATGGAGAGAAATATGAGAAGTACATGAAATTCAAAGGAAAAGAGAAATATGTCACAGAGGATGAATATGAGCAATATCAACAATTCAAAGGAATGTCTACCCAAACTAGTACTTCAGGAACTTCAGGTGATTTCCAAGCATATATGTCAGGTATAATTACCTTGTTATCCAATACATATACACATGATTGGATTATAGATTCAGGAGCATCACATCATGTTACACCGTACAAGGATTTTTTACACGACATGGAAAGATGTAGCAATCAATACAATAATGACATTCAGGTACCAACGGGAAGAACATGTCACATTACTCACACAGGAAATGCAGCGATATTAAAACATCACAAACTGAAGAATGTCCTTTACGTTCCAAAATTTAAATTCAATTTGATGTCAGTCTCAAAGGTCACAAGAGATTTGTGTTGTTCAGTATCCTTTTAGCCAAAATTTTGTGTTTTCCAGGATCTCTACAATGGAAAGGTATTGGCGATTAGTAAAGAAATTTTGGGGCTATATCTATTACAGGCTAATACAGAAGAAATAATAATAGGAGCAGCAACAATAAATAATATAAGTACTACTGAGCTATGGCATGCGAGGTTGGGTCACCCTTCTTCAGGTGTGATGGAACACATACCAATATTAAAGATTAATAAATGGACACAACAATCCTGTGAAGTATGTCCACTATCAAAGTAGACAAGGTTGAATTTCCCTATCACTGAGCATCATTCCAACACTATCTTCCAGTTAATACATGTAGATGTATGGGGACCATATAAAGTTCCCATTTATGAAAGAAAGAATTATTTTGTTACTATAGTAGATGACTTCAGCAGACATACATGGACTTGTTTGATTCAGAGTAAGAGTGAAGTCATAGTAGTTTTAAAAGATTTGTTGTTGAAAGTCAAAAATCAGTTTGATGCTACTGTAAAGATTTTGAGATCTGATAATGGAAGGGAGTTTTTCAATTCCAATTATTTCGATTTGTTCTTTTCCTTTGGTATTGTACATCAGACCTCCTACCCTTACACACCCCAACAAAATGGGGTGGTAGAAAGAAAGCACAAATATATTTTAGAAGTTGCTAGAGCCTTGAAGTTGCAGAGCAATGTTCCAAACAGATTTTAGGGTGAATGTATTAGAACAGTTATGTACTTGATAAATAAGTTGCCCTCACCTTTATTGAAAGGCTCCACACCTTATGAGATGTTATATAAGAAGCCCTCGTCCTATCACCATTTGAGGGTGTTTGGTTATCTTTGTTTTGCTGGGACATTGCCGAAAGGAGACAAGTTTGATGTCAGATCAACAAAAACAGCTATGATGGGATACTCAAAGACACCAAAGGGCTATAGATTATATGATCTAGAGTCTAGATATTTTCTAGTGAGCAGGGATGTGACCTTCAAGAAAGATATTTTTCCTTTCAAAGGTATGAAGCATGAAGAGATCAATGTATTTCCTATGACACCTACAGATTATACTTGTGATGAGATTATGCCTACCCTGGTTAGATCAGTACCTTCTCAACCAGCTGAGAATTTAGAGAATTTTTACCTCAGGTTTCAAGTAATGATACAGACATTATCATTAGTCCTACTGTTGAACCACAATATGAAGAAAGAAGAACACAGAGGGTATCCAAAGCACCACTTTGGCTTAAGGATTTTGTGACAACTAAGAAGTCTGCAGCAAATTATTCCTTGGCTGATGTACTGACTTATGAGGCCTTGTCTCCAGAGTATCATTCTTATGTTCAAGCTTTCTCAGCTAATGTTGAGCCCAAGATGTTTAAAGAAGCAAGTACAGATAAGAGATGGATTAATGCGATGCAACAGGAAATAAATGCTTTGGAAGAGAATAACACTTGGGAACTGGTCAATTTACCTTCTAGAAAACAAGCCATAGGGTCTAAATGGGTGTATAAGATCAACTTTAAGGCAAATGGTGAAGTTGACAGATACAAGGCTAGGCTTGTGGCAAAGGGATACACACAACAAGAAGGTTTAGACTACCATGAGACTTTTTCACCCGTAGTAAAGATGGTTTCGGTAAAATCCATAATTAGTATAGCTACAGCAAAAAATTGGAACATTTCTCAAATGGATGTCAGCAATGCTTTCCTACAGGGAGATCTTTATGAAGAAGTTTATATGCAGCTGCCTCAGGGATTTTACATTCAGGGGGAGCAAAGAGTTTTCAAGCTGAAGAAATCCCTTTATGTCCTAAAACAGGCCTCAAGGCAGTGGAATATCAAATTATCTGAAGCCTTAATAGCAGCAGGATATCAGCAAAGTGCTTATGATCATTCTGTCTTCATACATCATGATGGATCAGACATGGTCATCATTTTTGTGTATGTAGATGACTTACTCATCACTGGAAGTAATGCTACCCTAATTCACCAAGCTAAAGATGCACTACATAAGGCCTTTAAAGTCAAGGATTTGGGACAGCTTAAGTACTTTTTTGGAATTGAGATATTAAGATCGGATAAAGGTGTACTCCTAAACCAAAGGAAATATGTCCTTGAGTTAATCTCAGATGTGGGATTAGGCAGTGCTAAACCAGCAAGTACACCCCTAGAGATGAATTAAAAACTCACTACGGTCGAGTATGATCCACATGTTGGGAAAGAGGATGATCCAGAGCTATAGGATGTCTTAGGATACCAACAATTAGTTGGTAAATTGCTATATCTGACTATTACTAGGCTTGATATTTGTTTTTCAGTTCAGGTATTGAGTCATTTTATGCAAAGGCCTAAAAAATCTCATATGGATATTGCGTTAAGAGTAGTAAGATACTTGAAGGGTGCTCCTGGTCTGGGTATTTTCTTCAAGGCACCTGAAATCACTACTATGACTGTATACTGTGACTCTGACTGGGCAGCATGCCCTAGCACTAGGTGATCAGATGTGGTTAAGTTGGGTGCTTCTCTCATTTTTTGGAAGTCTAAGAAACAACACAGTCAGTAGGAGTTCCGCAGAAGTATAATACAGAAGTATGGCAGCGGCAACCGCAGAGATCACTTAGCTTACAGGTTTTTTAAAGGAATTAGATGTTAAGTTGCATTTACCAGTTGAGCTTTATTGTGACAATAAGGCTGCACTACAGATAGCAGCTAATCCTATTTTTCATGAAAGAACAAAACATATTGAGATTAATTGTCATTTTGTTCGGGAAAAGTTCAAGTCGGGGTTGATTATTCCATCCTATGTCTCCATTGATCTACAACTGGCTAATCTCATGACTAAAGGTCTTAATGGAGCTCAGCATCATTTCCTCACTTCCAAGCTTGGTGTGTTAGATATCTTCCACCCTCCAGCTTGAGGGAGAGTATTGGAAATATAAATATCAGTTAATTTTCCTAAGGGTAATTTAGTCATTTTACTCCTTTAGTTTGTTGAGTCAGTTATTGTAGTCTATAAATAGACAGCTTTACTGTAGCATTAGTGAGTAAGAAAGATCAGTTTTCTTCTCTCATTCGTTCCTTGTTGGCTTCAATGGTGAAGTAGAAGTAGTGATTGTTTCTGTAATTTCTAGTAGATTTCATTTGTTCGTTGATAAGTTAACATGGTATCAAAGCCAGACCCATCTCACCCAATGTTGGGCCTCCGGATTGAGATTCGGGAGAGATTTTCCACGCCCAGTTAAGGTCTGGGCGTGAGGGGGGTGTTAGAAGAAAGAGAAGAAAGTCCCACATGATGGTTAATGAGATGGGTGGTTTCCTTATAAGGCTTGGGCAATCCTCCTCCTCATGAGCTAGCTTTTGGGGTGTGAGTTAGTCTCAAGACCAATTTTAACAGTAACATCATGCTTAAAGTTGATATATATACATTTTATATATATCATAACCCACTAAAATTCCTGAAAATCATAGCCGAGCATCCGGATGTCGTGGCGCCCTCACACTCCCACATATATCTGCCCTTATGGTAAATCTTATTCATACCTCGGGAAGATAGAGAGGTTCTTTTAGAAAAAGATCCTAATACACTTTCAACCCTAGAAAATTTCAATAGGAAACAATCTTTCGAATGATGGTATTCTAGTCTTTTAGATTAACATATACTCCAAAAACACAAGAAAAAAGTTCCAACCTTCATCAATTTTCATCAGCTAGCGTTCAAGCAAATAGATAACGGCATTTCAGAATGGCAAAATGAATCACAATCTTTCCATTAGAAAAATCACAATCGGCAATAGCATCAATCAACATTTAAAAATAAATAAATTTAGACGAATCTTTAAATCATCTTTTGAGCGCACACAAAAAAAAATGATACGCGGATCTTTAAAGTTTAAATCAGTATTCGAACACACACACAGAAGAAAAAAACAGTAGCATTTTCATAAGACATTGGAAAAACCCTAATCAGAATGAGAATCTCTAAAGTAAACCAAAACTCAAAAGTAAAAGCAAATGTAAAAAGGATCTAGGTCTGGACTCTCTGGAGGGGTAACGTACCTAATGAAGACTGGATTGCTCGTCAAATTTCCAATGTTTAATAATGGTTCCAAAACCCTTAAATTTTTAACATATATGGGGGGAACATTTTCTGTAATTTATAATATGGATATGTAAGTTTAATTTTTTCCCATTTCGGGATTCCCTATTGCCAAAATACTAACACCAGTTTTGGTAGATAGCTAGTATCTCGTCGTTCATGTTTAAAAGAATTCCTATTTTTACATGTCATTGAGTAATACGGAGTTCAAAATTCTCAATTAAATCTTAATATAAGTAGTTTCAATCGAAATGAAATTGAATTTCTAATCCCTCAGATAACATCCGATCTGATATATATATACACACACATTGTTTTGATTCGAAATATGAGAATGATTTTTTCTTGATTGCATAACGAAATGTGGAAAGGTGTTTAGACCTGAAGCTCATACAATAGAGCAAGTGGAAGAAAACATAAGGTCTCACATTAGCGTTCCTGCAAGAAAAAGGGTACGTTAAGGCATGCATGAGTTATAACAGTAACAAACTCAAATTAGAGATTTCGTGGTGCAAATATTATCTCCCTATTAACATAGGTCGTGGCCGATATGTTGAGGAACAAAACGTCCAACAATCTGATTCTTAAACCTATTATTGAGTAGATCAATGTGCTCATTGAGAATAATGACGTGATTTTCGCTCATTGTTATAGAGAAGCTAACATGGTTGTTGATTGCTTAGCAAAATTAGCCACTACATTAGATACTCCTCTCATTGCACAGAATATGAATCAATTACCTGATGAGGTCCTTAGGCCTTACTTGCTGGACAAAAGACAGGTGCCAAGTGTAAGGCTACGATATTAACAAACAATTTTTTGTGAGCTAGTTTTATAGGTCATAGTAGCCTCGAGAACGTGTAATAAAATTCTGCTAGACATTTTCTTGTCAGTTGGATTGCTTGCTTTCTCTGTTTGTAAAAGAAAAAAAATCTAACTCATTAAAATTAGAAAAAAAAAAAAATCAAATCACATCATATGAGAGTACACCACAATTGAACAAACGGTCAATTAAGTGTAAGTAAGAATAATGATAGTGAGAATCAATTACTCGGAATAAACATTTGCTTTGAGTAGGACTACACTTGTTTTTAAACATTACTTGTCATAAGAACACTCACAAACATCACTCTTCCTCACTCATTAGATTATGTGTTCAATTGTTGTGAACTCTTATATGTTGTGATTTAGTTGTTTTGAATCGCTTGAATTATGTTATTTTATTTTATTTCATTTTATTTCCCCCTCTTTAGTCCTATTGTAGTGATTTTGGATAACTGCATGTCTTAAACATCACTTGATTATGTTCAGAAGTGATATGGACTCATAATTGATGTAGTTAAATGACTTTACATTATTTGAGTGGTATTATTTGACCTACTTTGATTTAATTTAATTCAATTTTTTTAGTCATAATTTTAACTTGTTCATATATTCAAGCGGTCGACTGTAGACCTTCACATTTGTCAAGTATTGATACGCACAATAATCTATAATATATTTTATAATTTATTATACTAATAGTGACATGATAAACCATAAAAATAGTCTAGTATATGTTGAATGTTCTGAACTTGTCAATTTTAGGAAGATCGTTTTAAATAAATGTGCAGATCTAAAATAATCTTAGGATTTATGAATTACAGGAGAAAATTCCTCTCTCATTCATCATGTAACTAATGACCAAGTTGTTTGAATCTCAACTTCAGCCCCCGCTATTCGCTATGGTTGCATTCATGTCACTGCAACTTAATTCTCCGCTCTCCATTGCGCATTTAACGATGTCGGTATATGAACCATTTCGATGAAGAAAAATGAACATTGTCTTCTTAGACACTGATTTTCAGATCCAACATTTACGATTCTCCTCTGATTTACCCAAAAATTCACCATCAACAATGAAATATTCTATAATAGACATGATATATCTAGATGATAGTATTGAATAGAATTAAGCAGTGGTTTATAAGCCTAGACTTAATAGATTTAGTCGTCTTCTTCTTACCAAATTTCTGTATAGTTTTTTATTAGAACTAGTCTGATCACTTTTTCAATGACCACCGAAATAATGCAACGGATTAGAGCTTTGGAACAAGATAAGGAGTGTTGGAATGTTGCTATTGAGCCTAGAATCGATTTCAAAAAGTGGGACTGATTTCAAAATCTTTGAATGAAAATGGATGAAAATGTAAGGATAAAAATATGAGAAAATGGCTTAAAACAATAGAGGTAATGTCATTTTCCGATGGATGCCGGAAAAATCACCGAAAAATGATCGAAAAAACGCGAAAAAATGGCTAGTAATTGAGCTTGGTTGAAAAGCTACAGTTTTTTCTTTTTAATTAAATATCTAATATTTGTATTTTTGGACCTGGACTAAAGTGTAGTTTCTAAAATATAGGAGTTGAAGTGGGGGTTGGGATGGAACTAAAGTGCACGTTTTTAAACTTGTGTGCTAAGATTGACACTTTTTTGTGGTCCCATTGGAGTATCTCTTTTTTAAATTTTTTAAGACTAGTGTCTGTTGTCAAAATACGTTTGCCAAAATGTCTAAAATATCAACTCTCTAGTTAGTTATGTTGATAGATTTGTGTTACGATAGATTTATTGTAATGATGAATTTTGTAATAGAGTTATTACAATGAGTGGGGATAAAGAGTTTAAGAGATTACAAGAGTTGTAATCAAATGTTGCTAAAGATGGTGAAGTTGTTCGGAAATCCTACATGATAGATCAATAATTTACTCCCTTGATCAAGAAGATTTGTAAGTAAACGTCGTGTGTTTCTTGTTCACTTCATTATCGTTATTAATTCTCTTTTGTCAGTTATCTTTATCTAGTCAAGGAACAGGTCCCTTGACTTGTGGTGACTCATATAAACCAACATCTAGATTTTAGCTATATATAATTGTTCACTTGGTCTTTTCATGCACCTGTATTTTTAGGATCAGACACACCTAAGATACAAAAAGCTCCTCGTATTTGTGAATTGTGAATGCTTTATTTCATGGAGACGCCATAGACTCATAAACTGAATCTCATATTCAGCTTTATTACTATTGTTCGTTCATTCTTTTATTGTTCAAATTGTTGTTATTTATTTAGCTATTATTTCACAATAAGGCCAATTTGATCTCTGTGCCCTTAAACCACGTTTTGGAAATTCTGCTGTACCGTTTTAAAGATAAACATTATTAGCATATTAAACTTTGTTCTCATACTGATGAAATGCTAACTAAAAATCAGTGTATATTTTTAACAGACAGATGTACGAATAGGATTAGAATGTCTAAATAAACATTCATGATTCATCTTATCTATGATTGTATATGTGAGATACAAGTTATATGGAAATAGGGATGAGTACTGGGTTTGGATCCTTGTTTGTAATTTTAATTTGCCTTGTAACTTTGTTGAGAGAGTGAGGATCAAAAAGTGTGAGGGTATAGTCTCCAAGAAAACCATGAAATTTATAAAGTCCACGGGAATCTGTTTTTCCATTTTGCTCAGGAGTTCTCCATTCTGCCATGAGTTTGTCTACAACGTCTCCTATCGGCGTGTTGTTGAAATTGTCATCCATCAAGCACAAGCCAGTGCAATTCATTCCTGGCCTCCATGCTGCCCACACTATCATTCCTTCCACTCCTGGATGTGAAAATGCCTCTCTCATGATTTCTTCCAAGTAAACTGCCTGTTAAATATTAGTAGTTACTTGGTACAGAATTAAGATTCATGCGTGGGAGGAAATAAATTAATTAATACATTTAGATACCTGATTTGGATTAATTTCAACATCCATTTCGGTTAGCCAAATGGGCATTTTGGTTTCACTGAGATAATCAAAGACAGCTCGTACGTAAGGCATCAGTGGTCTTATTGGTTTAAAATGAGCTTGTAGTCCAAATCCTACTGTCAAGTTCTCGTTGCCTGGATATGATCTGATACCTCTCCAATTATTTATATACTTATGAGGACATGCATATACATCTCCTGGAGTTTCAAGGGTGTTAAACTCATTGAGATATAACGTTGCATTCGGATCAATGACATGTGCAATGTGATAAAACATGCCAGAAGCCTGTGGTCCAATCTTTTCTTCATAAAAATTGAAGTGCATGTTCTCGTTCACAACATCCCATTCGAAAATATCATTTGAATATCGTGCCATGACAGAGGCGATACGCCTCACTGCTGTAGCCAAAAGCTCTTTGGGGGTCATATCGTGCAGCCAATACTGATTCATTTTAGGTTTGTCCCACAGAACAGTGTGCCCTCTAATTTCTATCCCGTTACTCTTGAAGAATTGGAACATGGCATCTGGTGTTGTGTAGTTTTCTATCCCTCGACGACTTTCTGTCCAGTACCACTTCATTTGATTGGTGAATACAGTTGCAGTAAATCCCTTTTTAAGAAACCATTCTTGGTATTTCTTGTACTGCATTAGGGTTTCTGTAACAGCACAACCAATATGGAAAAATGGTTTTGTGAACTTGATATTTACTTTCACTCCCTGGATTGGTTTTCCTAATTTGTCCCTCATTTCTAGCACTATTTTCCTCTTTCTTACCTGAAAAACCAATTCAAATTTGAGAGTAAATTAATATTAATGAACTGAAGGTGTGTGTATATAGCTTACTCTACCTGTGCTATGGCCCTCTGTTGGTGTTCAAGCCATTCGGTTTTGTTGAACTCTTTCAACGAAACGTTATCCACCCAAAAGTCAACTGTCTTGTTGTAACACTACACAATAATTAATAAAAAAAGATATTAGTACCTAGAGAACAAGTATGTGAAATTACTTTAATGAAAATGAAATTCTTACTGTAATTAAGGGCTTACTACAAAATACACTTCAGTTTGAAGAGGAAATTCTGGTTGAAAGCCTCCTTTAAGCATGGTCCAACAACCAGGATAGGCATTTCCAGAGGCAATAATCCTCTTTGTGTTTTCTTTTGTTATAATTGCAGCAGACACCGTTGTCTCACTTCCTTCACTTACTCGCACCCAAGCTTTAATTTGGAGAAAAACAAAAAGACTTCACAATTAATCACCAACCAACAACCTATATGTAAATTGCATAACAAATTGTGAATTAAATACCTGAAAATGTATAATAATGCCCTTTGTCCATGAAAATTTTCTGGGAGATAGTTTCATTATGCCCACTCCTATTGTAGGCCACCATGAAGTTGTTTCTTGATGAAGATCGTCTTATTTCAATTTTAGAACCTCCAAAACCATTCCATCCATGCAATCCGTGGTCAAATTTTGGGTTTATCAACTTTCCTCCTCTATATTGAACATGTTGAGGCTCACTCAAGCACTGATCAAACATGAAAAAGAAGATTAACTTTAGTGTATATATCACTTCAAAATTAAACTAACAATAAGAGATTTTGTTACAAAAATTAAGTTTAGGTTGTTACTTCAATACTAGCATTGTAATTATAAGCCACTCCTTCAACTCCATGTCCTAAAGGAAACACAAATATAATTTGTAAGAAACATAACCTTATTGGTGGCAAACTGTTGGATATAATGATGAATATAATTATGAATACGATGTACAGATCAAACCTTCAACTCAAATTGAATCGACGAATCAAACTAAATCGAGAAAAAAAATTGAGTTGTGGTTTGGTTTGGTTGCAATTTGGCGTTAGAAAAATACCATTCTTGATTTGGTTTGATTTTAACTAAAAAAAAAAAGTCAAATCAAATCCAAACTGAACCGAACCGACATAATACATATATAAATTCAACTTTTTATACATAAAAAAAAAAAGTTAATTAGAATCTACTTTCTAAATACTTTTAAAATTAGTTTTCAATATTTAGAAAGTATATGTAGATATATTTTCAGATTTGTGCCTTTAAGTTGTAATATTTGTCCATTAATTAATAATTAAATGATCCAAAACCCAATATAAACCTTAAAATCGAAAACTTTTCACTTTCCGGTCACTCTTCATCTTATTTTTTAGTTTTCAGAGAGTTCTCCACTTCTCCCACTATCGTTTTTCATAATTGTAAGTTTTCACTAGCACATGAGTGAAAACATATTTAATTCGATCTCGTCTACAATCATAATATAATTCAAAAGATAAAGATGACAAAAAAATGAAAAAATTAAAAGAACCAACTAAAATCTATATCGAAAAACTCGATTTTATATTGGTTTGATATGGTTTATATATTTAATAAACCGACATGATTGGCTATTTGTTTTTTTTAAAATAAAAAGTCAAACCAACTTGACCTATGTACACCTTTATTTATGAAAGTTGAAAAGGGTCCGGGGACATATATAAAGGATTTTTTTTGGGGGGGGTCCAACCCGGTGTTCGATACCCGCATTGAAGCCCCAACTATCCAGGGCAACTCAAGACTTCTGGTTAAGAATGAAATAATCCCACTACTACACACAAACAGGTTGGTTATATAAAGGAGTTGTGTGAAGTTTTATATCATTTGCCTAGCTATTACCAAAATGGTTAAAAGGAAAACAAAGAAAGAAGGGACATGTAGCTAAACCTGGCAAAAGTAGGAGGCAACATAGAATTACTCCATATACACAAGGAGTTGTCATAAGCAAAAGATCCTGAAAAGTGGAATTAATTAACATCAATTAAAGAAGAAAGATCAAGAAGAATTTAATATCTCTTGAATAAAATGCATTATAATATATATTATTACCATCTCGAGGAATTATTTTTTTTCTTTTTGTCAAAGGTTTGTCGCAGAGGACATGAGAGATAAGTCCTAAGATTAATTGGAATAAATCGCAATAGTCGAGTAGTAACGCCATATTCTGCAAACACAAAAAAAAACAGTAATTAATTTCTAATTAATTCATCCCTATCAATTAACTGCATACGCTGATATAATTAAATTCTAATTAACTCATCTCTACTAATTGAATGCATACATTAATATTTCATGATTAACTTCTATGTGTTTAACCATATTTTCCTTTTCTAATATGGTGGTAAAAGTCATAATGCCTCCTAGCTATGTTGTCGTTATCACAAGGCGTACATGGGGAGTTCATCTACGCCATAAAATTGATTAATTTTTCGCAGCATGAAAAGACATAAGAATGGTATAAAATACAAGTATGTTAGTCTTTTTGTCATAATCTTCTAGATGCACCGTATTTGAAAATTTAATGTTTAACGTACTATGCATAAATAAGGTGATGTGTCACCTCTTTGTGGCCAGTTTCTCCTTTTTTTTAACATTTTTCTTATTTTTTCTTGCATATCTTGGTTCATATTTTGGTTCAATTCTTCAATGAATAGAAGGAGCATTTGGCAACAACAATGGCTGCTCTCAGTGAATATACCAAGATAGTGGCAAACCGCACCAAATATTCGATAATAATGCAACATGATTTTGTATGGGGTGAATTAAATTAGCTTGACTATGTGGCGGAGGTCTCAAAGGAGCAAGGTGAAGTTGGTAGAATTATTGGCTGGCACCACTAATGAATGGCATTCCCACGTATCCGGTGTTCATTGATTTTACTATTTTAAAGTTTGAGTGAAGCTTTCTTATTGATTGATGTCTCTTCCTTGTAACCTATAAATAGCTTATTTCCTACAGTTGTAAAGACATTCTGATTCGAAGCAACACAACATCATCACATTTACATTCTTGAGCTCCAAGTTTTCATTATCTACTAAGTCTTTATCCCATGGCATTTATTATTCACAATCGTTACCGAATCTGAAGCTAACATCTCCAGAATTATATTAGTGGTCATAACATCGTCAAAGCTCAAAGCTTCATACGATTCTCTCTCTTACTTACCTTATTTGTTATTTTTACTTCTCAATATTCAACGGTTAATTGCCGGATCTAACAAGTTAAGCTAAGACATTTGTCTTAATGTCATATAAATCTGACTTTACTGTTTCTGGTAAATTAAACAAATTTGTTACCTAGAAAATATAGTATTGCTATCCTTTGGAATGTGCAAAAGCCACAATGAGTTGACTTGGATAAAATATTGTAACACGATTACTATTTTTATTTTTATCTTCAAAGAAGAATATGATTGTGGACCATAATGTTCACTGAAATTAGTTTTCTCTAATCTAATTTGAACGAGTACAACATTCCTTGAAGGTATTATCAGGATCAAGATGTATATACGTCCTAATTAACTATGTTAATAACTCAAGTGTTGAAAGGGTTACTTTGTTCATTCCAAGAATTGATATATATGTACAACACAGGAACAATCAAGATCACAGACATAATCTTCATGCTGATGTATACTTGAAATGATTCTGAATTCTCTAGTACAACCTGAAAGTTTCAGTGGAATATATCTTGGATATAAACAAATAAAATCTCTAGTTAAACTTCTTCTATTTAGCTATAATTTCATGCTTGGTCTACTTACCTAGTAAGTGGCTCAAATAAATCAAGGTAAACTGGTTGAACTATTAAAAGTGAGAGCACATTTCATGACATAAGTGGCATATTAAGATAATAGATGTGTTGCATTCAACTTGCTAAGCAAGTGATATCATGATGAAGTTCATCACATCTTGGAAATTTCATTCTTAAACTTGGTCAAATTTAGCATAGAATATATAAGCAAAGCCCCAATGACCAAAGTTATTCTCACTAAACTAACTAAACTTTAAGAGATATAACAGAGTAAATCCAGATATGGAGATGTTGAAAGGCTTCCTCTTTGCATGGCTTATTGCTTTCTCTTTAGCAACAATAGCTGTAGCACAAAACAATCAAACAGGTATCATGTTATTTAGTAGTATATACATTTAATTTGTTCTACACAACGGCCTATATATGATTTAAGTTATTATAGGTTTGGCAGAACTCAGTAGTTTTGTCTCAAACCTTATATTTGTGTTAAAAAATCATTTATTATCAAAGAAGGATCAAGGATTTAAGCTTTACGGATTCAATTGGTAAGCTTTTTTTAACTTTAAACTCATTTTCAAAATTATAGATTCAGCTTAGACTATTTGTTGCAATTTTAGTGGATTTTTACACATAAATCTATGCTCCGCGCCAAAAATACTAGGTTACAACGAAACAGGTAACATAAAGTTCCCACCATCCCTGCTTAATATGTATACTGATCTTCCTGAACGTACGGAATAAACAAAAGAGGTTGTCCTGAAACCACGAACTTAAAATTTTAAATTCGCACGTAGTATTAGTATATATGTGGCTCAATTATATTGTTGTCTTGTTTAATGCTTATATTCTTTTTTATGCCCATCTTTTACAGGATTCATAAGCATCGATTGTGGAATACCAGCAGGTTCGAACTATACAGACATAATAACAGGACTATCTTATACTTCAGATGTAGGTTATGTCAGTGGTGGAGTCAACAAAAGCATATCACCTATATACCAAACCAATTCCCTAGAAAGGCCATATCTCACAGTTACAAGCTTTCCAACAGGAACCAAAAATTGCTACACTCTAACCCCAAATGAAGGAAAATCTGGCAAATACTTGGTAAGGGCAAGTTTTCTCTATGGAGATTATGATGGAACTGCCCAATTACCAGAGTTTGATCTTTACATTGGAGAAACTTACTGGGACACAGTCACTATTTCTAATGCTTCTACACCAACTTGGATGGAAACTATATACACACCTTCCAATGATTCTGTAAATGTTTGCCTTGTCAAGACAGATACTACAACTCCATTTATTTCAGCGTTAGAGTTAAGGCCATTGAATGTTAGCACATACCGAACTGTGCAAAATAGTTCATTGGAACTCTTTGTACGTCTGGACTTTGGTTCCTTAACTGGTGAAGAAGTTAGGTACGTTTATTAACTCAATCTATTTTAACTTTAGAAGATAAACATTTTCCTATGCCATATTAAGATCATGTTGTATACATCGTCAGACGTCAGTGTAAAAAAAAAATTATATCCTAGTAAAGCCGACCATAACTAGGGTCCTCCCCATCATTTTTTTTGCAAGAATTCGTTAACATTGTTTGTTTACACAACAGGTACAGCGACGATGTCTACGATAGAATTTGGACTCCATATAAATTGAGCAATAAGGTAACTATTAATACCACGCAAGACATACTTCAAAACAGTTACCGAGTACCATTGGCGGTAATGAGCACGGCCGTGATACCTGATCCAGTGACAGCGACCGACCCTGACTCCATAAACTTTTTCTGGTACGCTGATAATACCACGGACAAGTATTACATATACTTGCACTTTGCCGAACTTGTTGAATTGCCAGAGACAGAGACAAGGGAATTCAGCATTTATATCAATGACGATCTATTTTATGGACCTATGTCTCCTGACTATTTATCAGCGACGACAATATACACTGTGACTCCAGGCAGTCTTGGTATCGAGAGGTACGATGTTGTGATTAATAAAACTGCGACTTCAACTCATCCGCCACTCATTAATGCTGTCGAAATTTATAGAGAGTTAAAAGGAAACGAAACAAATATTTAATAAACGAAATAAAAGGTAGACAACACGAAAATGTATCAGCGCGTCCGACTGTGGTGTGGAGTGAAATAAAAGGAATTTTTCATCAAGGAAATCGCAAGTCCGAGATGGAGGATTTTTGGGTGCATGTGTTTTTGTTGTACATTTTTGTTTAGTTTACCTTTTCTATATATCTGAATGAAAGCTAGCTCAATTGACTGGTCATTTTGATTTTACAAACTGATCAAGTGTACTCTATATATTGTGCAATCAGTGTGTCTTCTTCGTTAGATTTAGTTACATATATTGCAAGGAAGTCCGCATTGAATTGATTGACGCTAATTTCAATTGATTGGATGTTTGAGCATTCGGAAATTTTTGTGAATTCCTCGTATATAAAGTTTGACTGATTCAAATAGATTAGGTTTTGCTCCGGGTACCAACGTTTATGTTAAAAGTCTCACATCATAAAAAAGATAGATACTTGGTCGCTTTATATGGACTTATATAATCCTCCCCTCATGAGCTAGCTTGATTTAGACCCAAGATTCATTCTTTAGATGGTATTAGAGTCAAGCTCATCCAAATTCTTTGTTCACTGATGTTGGGTCCTCATATTATATTGTTCACACTCCAGTTAACAAGGTTTGGGTGTGCGAGGGAGTGTTAAGAGTCACATCAGAAAAAAGATGAGTATTTGGTCTCTTTATATAGACTTGGACAATACTCTACTCATGAGTAGCTTTTGAGATTGAGTTAATCTCAAGATTCATTCTTTGCAATTTAGTCGCAAAACATACTTATCTTTTTTTTATCTTCAAGTGTCTGTTTTTGCCACTCCTTTCATTGTTTCTCCTATATAACAACTTCAATGTCGAAAAGTAGAACATATTGCTCCACTTGATCCTTCTGGATAGACTAAACAAATAAAATTTAAGAAGAAGTGGGCCTACATAGCTACATCAAAACGATTGCCAGCCAAATGAAAGCATAGTTTAATGGAGTGACATTATCAGGGAGCAGTTGCAAAGAATGTTTTGACATTTGACAATCTTTATTTGTGAAAAGGTCAGCTAATTAGACAATCAACATGACCATATCCTACAATATTTTTTTTTTAACTAAGCAAAGTCAATAACTTTGTTTCCATCTCATGAGATCATAATGATAGCCCTACCAGAAATGAGCAATTTTTAGACACAATCACTTTTCAGACTCTATCCACTTGAGATTAAAAAAAAAAAAAAAAAAGTAGAGCAAGTAGGCAGAGCTATAAGCCAAGAATACAGATATGGACTTCTTTATTTCTCAACAAAATTTCCTATTTTTAGCAAAAAATAAACAGTAACCTCTTCTATCCAATCAAAACTACTTCCTCCAACACCCCAAATTAAGAGAGTGTACTTGGAAAAGCAAGTATTAATGTATTGTCAAAGTCCAACATCCTTTTTCCTTTTACCACCACCCCCTTCGTCATCGACAAAAAATGTACTCTTCTGATTTCATCTTCTTTTTTTCTATTTTCCTTCTAATTTTTGCATGAGGCATGCTACTAATGACATACTCTATTCATTTCGATTTGTTTTTTCGATTTTAACTTGACATGAAGTTTAAAAAAATAAGACTTTTAAATTTTGTGGTCTAATATATATAAAATATATCATTATGTCCTTTAATTTTATAGTCTTAAATATGTCACGTGAAAAGTTAACCTTAAAAGGGAAGACACTTTTTGAAATGGATCAAAAACGAAAATAAGAAAACAAATTGAAACAAAGGGAGCAATAATTAGGAACGAATTTTAGTATTTAAGCTGGTTTAGAGTAAGTGTGATTTGAATGGATCACAAGTATTTAGGACAATATCCCTTTGCACTGGTTTGCTAGCGGAGAGATATTAAATGAAGTCCAAAATCTACAGAAAAATGGACTAAAGTGATACAATTGAACTTGCACGATATAAATTAGTAATGATCACTTTTAAATATGAGATTACACTATCAGGTCACCAAATTATATCTACAGGTAAGCCTCCTTAAAATACGAGAACATGTTACTTGCTTTAACATGCAACTTCAACCTGATGATACTAATTTTTTACACTGACAATGTATAAGAATTAAACTCTTTACGAAATCTTATATGTCTAACACTAGGGATGATGGATCGGATTGAGGTTTTGCAAAGGAAAATGGGGTTGCATGGGAAATGGATAGTTGAATGGCATTGAAGATAATGAAGTAAAGTTATTGTTAATGATAATTGGGTCTATGTTAAATCCAAAGGCTTTCAAGGCATTCACTTGTGTCCTCAAGAACTTGAGATAGTTTGCAGCCTCATCAAGCATAGATGCAGTGTCCATATTACTTCCCCCCGGTACCAGCTTCTGCAATACCCTTATTCTTTCGCTTATTCTTTCCCTCCTCCGTCTCGCTGCAGCTGTCTGTGGATCTGTTGATATTCTTACGTTCTTCCTCTTTGGCTTCTCTGCCATCACTTCTTCCGTGTTGATAGAGCTCATTGGCCTGAGTGCTGCTGCGCGATAAATCATTTCCTTCATATGTGCAATTGCTTCTGCATCAGGCTCATCTACTGAACATGCCGAAGAACTAGCTTGATGGAAATTGAGGTTTGATGAACTTGGATGCTTGTATTCTGATCTGGATTTCTTGGACTTAGGTTGATCATTTCCCGCAATGAGCTGGGATCCATAGTCTCTGGTCGAGATATCTGTTGTGACATAATATAATTAAGTATGTTAACTTTTAATAATTCAATATGGTATCAGCGTTGGTAAGAGGTCCTACACTCGAATCTCACTGCCCTCCAAAAGCAAAAAATATCTTTGCGTTCATATTCAATCTACTCAAAAAATAAAACCGATACGTGAGGGGCCTATTGATACATGCTCTTTCCTTTCCATTTTAAGTGGCGGCATACTGTTGTTGTACGAATGTCAAACTACTTAATTTTTAGTGTGTACTCGGACACAGACTTGACCAAAATTTTAAATGTTTAAAAATAATATAAAAAGTATAATAAGTCACAATCGTTAATAATTAATTCAAAACATTTAAAGAACCATGAAATAAAAGCTCTTCTGACTAATAATGGAAGAAGAATAGAAGATGAAGAACGTTTTAATTAAGAATGTTCTCGCCTGATTCAAGCAGAGCATTGTGGTTTCTCTTATCCATATTGTCACGCAGATGATATGAAGAAGTATTTGAGACTGCTTCATCAAGCTCATTGACAGAGTACTGAATATTGTTGTTGTCATTGGCATCAATAGACTTCGATTTGAAGGCATTGATTGCAGATTCTCCGGATGAGACTGCATTGTTAGTGTGGATATTCCATAGGCCACCAGTAGAACCATGATCCGTCATTAGGCCAAAAACACCTAATTGATTATTACCGAAATGAGGCAGATAATTGTTCTGTGGAGGAAAAGAAGATGAAGAAGATGAACCAACTCTAGTTTTAGTACAATCCCCAATTGAACCTGCTCCTGATTTAGCAGCGACAGAGTCCGCAGCCAATCTTGTTGCGGCTTCTTGGCGCTGAGAGATATTCCAACTAGAAACGATGTCTATTGGATCAAATGCAGCTCCAAGTTCCTGATGATTCATGGCTGACGACGTGCTTGAATCGCCAATATCTGCTGAATTGAATTAAAAACATTAGCTTAGCTACTGCCTGAGGCAAAACGGTACGAATTGGACAACATTAAAGCTTGATCAATAAAGTGCCTCAAAGTGTACCGAATTTGAAAAGTTCTTTTGCTTAAATTATGCTTCTATCTGATCCTTGTGTTTGAACGTGTATTTTACTTGGAAAAATTTTGAAATTTTATAAGTTAAAGTGAAATTTCATGACCAAATAGATATCTATCATAAATTTTTAAAACCAAAAGTAATCAAAGAAACTTACCAGAAAAGATAACCGGAGAATGAATAGGCCTAGAAAACGGAAGAACTTTTGGAAGGAGCACAGCGTTTGTAGAAGTTTTTCTGCACAACGTTGTTGAATTGGCTCTAAACAATTATTGAGATTCACTCACCACTGCAATAATATAAAAAAAAAAGAAATTGACATTGTTTGCGTCAGTTTTAGCTACTATTTATAATTTATCTACCTGCTCTATCACATCTCAAAAAGAGACTCTCGAAACTGCTCAGAAGCTCGTAGAAAATGAAAGACCAGTTGCAGAGGGGGGGGAAATGAAGCAGAGATATATATTTACCATGTAGAAGAATTGCAAGTTGTTTGTTTGTATAACTTGTTAAGCTGCAATACTAGTTTGCAATATGTTGGTTGGTAGAACAAAGCTTTACATAAAAGCTACAGAATGAAGTAGAATAGATAAACGCATAAAATGTTAGGAGTATTTGGGCGTATTAAATAATAGTCAGCTTCCTTTGATGTGACATGTATTTGATTGATTCTGAAGTTTTAAAAATAAAAAATAAATTTCAAACTCATGGTCTAAAATAAAATTTAGATATTTGAGTAACTAAAAATTACTGTATTAAGTAACACTAAATTTATAAAGTTTATAAATATCTAAACGAAAAAAAAAAATTTAATGTCAAATTTAAAAAGGAAGAGTTTGCACATAAATTGGTATATATATATATATATATATATATATATAAATTTTAATATTTTTAAACATTTTATGTATATGCAAGGCATGCACGCACATAACATGATCAAAGTGAGTAGGCACCCATAATTAATTATCTTTCTTTTTTTTTAAGGTATTGAACAATCCAAATAAGTAGATCACATGAGTAGCAATTCACTGGTGCAAATACACTTTCCAACTAAAACTAATACTGTACTCCTAACAAATAGTCAAATACTTTCACATGAGTTGCACATTTTATAGATAAGTTCAATCATATCACAGGCAGGCACGAAACACGATGTATTTGTTTGGTCAAAATTTTGAAAGATCAAAAATATTTAATTTTTTGTAAAATATTTATTTTTAAAAATGTGAGATGGTTAATTATGCTTTTACAAGAAAAAAAAAGTGTGTTAGAAGAGTAGCAAAAACAATTTTTCAGAAGCTTAAAAATTACTTTTTTACAATATTATCTTCTTTGAAAGTACTTTTTGAGAAAATACACTTGAAATCTTTTTAAAAGATTTGTCAAACACAAATTGTGTGTAAAAGTATTTTAAAAATTACTAATAATCAAACAGAAATTGCTTTTAATCAAAAGAATAATTTTTTTAAAAACACTTTTCAAATTACTTGATTTTAGAAGTTTTATAGAAGCAAGTTGCTTCTAGGATTTTGTTTTTTCAATTCTTTTCTTTTTAATTGATTCCTTTGTTTTTCTTTTATCTGAGAGAGAAAGAAAAGAGGATGATTTATTTTAGCGGGGTGGGTGGGGGTGGGGCGGGGAGGGCAGAGGAGGGTGGGATTGAATTTGAGGAATGCTGCAGATGAACAGAATTGGGACATGCACATAAATCATAATGATAACTCAAAAATAGGAAATAAAGAAAAGATGAATGTGGAATAAATTAAAAGAGAGATCCACCATAAGCTAGAGTCGAAGGAATATGAAACTATAATCCTTAAAGATGAGGAAAAGGACACACATATTTCAAAGGACCACAAACCCACTAATACTATTATATCATTTGTCTTTTCTTCATTCAATCAATAGAAATATTGTAAAAAAATGTAAATATTTGATAACTATATGCTGTCTTTTTTTTAACAAAAGTTGGGGCAAGAGGAGGTGAAATATGGAGGGAATTGAAAAGTGAGGAATCCAATATTTACTAATAAAATAAAAATTTAGGTAGTCAACAACTGAGCCATTAAATATAAAGAGAAGAGATTAGAATGGCCTTAAATTTCCTTTTGAAGAAGAAGTCAATCAGTAGTGATAGAAATATGTGAATGTTATATAACTACTATCAAATGATATAGTGGAGCAAATGAACTTTATTCTCTTAAACAGAGCTCTCAATTTAGAATTTTGAGTATAGAAAAATTCTTGATAAAGGGTTTTACCTTCAAATGAGCATACTTGGTCAATGCCAATTCAGACTAATTCAACTCTAATACGAATATAAAATATCCAATGAGAAACAAAAAGAAAAGGACACCCTATGAGAAACAAAGGAAAAGGTGTCATGGAGTAACTAAATGTTGGAATAAATTTATAAAATGTTAGGTAGAATTATAGTACAGTAATTATTTTCCAAGGCAATTCTTAACTTTGGAGTGTTCCTTCTGGGCCAATAACAGAGTGGGCCTCTTGAGTAAACTCATGTTGGAGCAGAATTGCACAAGGCGGCCCACTCAAAGAAGTGGTCCATCCACATGCTCCCCATCATTCTTGTTCCTGTTACGCACATCGGCTATCTTTACTTTTCCATTATATTAAAAATAAATATTTAATAATTATTATGAAATATAAAAATAAAAACAAGAAAAGAAAGAACAAGAAGAATAAATAGAGACAAGAGAAGAGACTTTTTTATTTCTCTTGAGAGATAATATTGAGGGATTATTAGATTGAGAATACAATGAACAAAATCCAAAACCCTGGAAAAAATACTCCTAGTTTTTGACTAAAAGACAGATACTTCAAATCCTGATAGATATCAACTAGATCTTGATAGATCTTATTAGATCTTGATATATCTTATCTATATTTTTGATAGACATTTACGATAATGTAAATACATTTATAATACTCCCCCTTGAATGTCTAATTGATAGTTAATGTGTCTCATTAAAATCTTACTAGAAAAAACCCAGTGAGAAAAAATTTAGTGAAGGAAAAAGAGTACACATCTCTAATAATACGCATTTCACATGTCTCATTAAAAATCTTACAAGAAAAAATCAGTGGGACAAAACCTTGAGAGTGAAAAAGAGTACAACGCGTATTTGTTCCCCTGACGAGAACATCAATGAACTTTTACATCCCGATCTTGTGCACCATCTTCTTGAAAGTTGTAATTGGAGGAGACTTGGTGAATAAATCAGTCACATTGTCACTTGAAAGAATCTGTTACACATTAATTTCACCATTCTTTTGGAGCTTATGTATATAGAAAAGCTTTGATGAAGTGTGCTTTGTTCTTTCTCCTTTTATGAATCCTCCATTAAGATGTGTTATGTATGTTGCATTATCTCTATATAAAATTGTGGGTAGATTGTCATATTTCACACCACATTTTTCTCGAATGAGATGTATCATGGACCTCAACTATACACATTCTCGAGTTGCTTTATAAATAGCTATTATCTCAGCATGATTCGATGAAGTGGCTACGATAGACTATTTTGTATATCTCCAAGATATGACAGTACCACCACATATGAACACATAGTCAGTTTGAGACCAAGCTTTATGCGGGTCAGATAAATACCCAACATCAGCATGATCAATAAGATCGGAACTGCAATCTTTAGAATAAAATAAGATCATATGTTTGGTCTCATTTCAATGTATCCTAATAAGATAAGAACTATATTTTGCTAACAAATTAACTGAAAAGGTCATATCAGACCTTGTAATATTTGCAAGATACATTAGTACACCAATTGGACTAAGATATCGTACTTTAGGACTAATCCAATTCGGTATGTTTTGCACATTTCAGCAAATAATCTTATTGCTTTTGAAAACTGTCCAAGAGTTTCAATAATTTTCTCAATAATTTTCAAACCATCAATTTATTCCTCATAAGGATAATAAACAAGTTTCCCAAAAACTTTATATGCTTCAGGCATTTTGAATCCTTTAGGGATTTTCATATGTATTTTTGTCAAGTGACAATTAAAATATGTGTGATATCTTCAATTTTGTAGACTGCAAATCAAATAAGTGTTATGCTTGCCAAGATGCATCCTTTCATTTCACTTGATAAATGTTTATATATCAGCATGCTTAAATAAACGTAGAATTCGGATCCTCTTAATCTTTCAGAATATTGCATCAATATTGTATCAAAGATATTGATAATATATCATTTCGTATCGGTTCACAGTTTGACATAACATTTTGAGATCTCATCACTTCATTATTTTCAAGTACCTGAACTTCTCATAAGGTTTCATGAAGTGTTATGTCGTAGGCTCTTCAAAAGCACATTGCCTTCTTATTATGATTATTTGCTCCTTATTTTTCAAGGATTATTTCATTTGAAATCGATTAGTCTATCACGCTTCATGCATGCATAGACTGTGTGCTTTAAGAACGCAAAATAGGAGCACTTGTAGCTTAAATATGATACTAAATTTGAGTCAACAGATGCTTACGACATTTGACTTGAATCATCTTTTGAATAAGGATCTGATGATAATTCCTAACATATTTTATAGCTATTTATAATCTCCCTTTATGTTAGAAAAACTAACATTCATCCTCCATTTTTTTTAGGAATCCATCTTTGTGCATCTTGGTATATTCATTAATCATATAACGCACCCTGACCTAGAACCAATTGAGAGGGAAGAAATAATCATAATTTATTGGTCTAATGCATACAAGTTCTATTGTATGCAACATATCGTATTTCAGACCAACACATGAAGTTTTGTTCTCATTAGTAATGGTTCAGCTATCTAGGAAGGCATTCAATGCTAAACCATCATCATCAATATGAATTATCTTGATTACACAATCTGAAAATTATGCTCAATTTATATTGAGCAAGTAACTTTATGAATGTCAAAGGTAGGTTGACAATGAATGTACATATGATCATCTTATTGATGCATCTTTTCAACATATCACATGATAAATGAACAAACCCTTATTCACCTTTTATACTTTTCAGATTTTAAGGGATCAAATCTCAACATTAGTTGGTTCAACCAACTTGTCATGAGAACAAGCGACATAAACAATTCTTAAAGAATCTTTTATTTCTTCAACAAATGTCAAATACTCAATATGCACATTTTTGGAATGTAGCAATCGTTCATGTTAATTTATGAACTTTTATACTAGTAAACTCCAAGTTTACCATGACATGCGTCCTTTTTCTTTAGTAAATTTCAGATTTACTATCACATGAATAAATTTCAGATTTACTATTTTAGAAGTAGATTTCAAAATAACTCTTTTCAGTTATTATGCCTCTTTCGGAGGTGAGTTGTGATACCATCACAATTCAGTGCAAGTTTGCATTAATAAGTTTCTCAAAATAACTCTTCTCAGTTATTATGCCTCTTTCGGAGGTGAGTTGTGATACCATCACAATCCGGTGCATGTTTGCATTAATAAGTTTCTCATTCCCCAGGAATGGAATATAATCGTGACATAAGTCTATCAAATTCTGATAGCTTATAACCTCTTTCATGATATTGCTACTTTAGGAGCAAATTGAGGCATACATATAATGTAGAGAACTTTTCTCCAACATATCTTTAATTATAATCACAATAAGTGTGAAAAATATCATCATTTGTCTTCTTTCAGACATATATTCAATGAACAAGTTTTTTGATTTTTCATCAAAAACACATTATTTTGCCTTAGCCATCAGTATATCATCAATATCAATATGGTGCATTGAGATTCAAACTTAACGTCTTATCCATATAAAGGAGTCTTAGGCATAAATCGATGGCACTTAAATCCAATATTTTACTATCATGGTGCATCAGGACTTTAACCTGATGTCTTGTAAATTTTAAATCCATCATCTTACTCTCAATCAATAATATAATAAGACAAAAAATTATTCAAAAGCTACTCAGTAAATGAAAGTTCAAAATCTTTATTTCACAAAAGGAAAAATATATCAAGATCTTCTGAAATTGATCAATCATTCTTAGTTGATAAATCAAGACTATAACATAATTTATTTATTTTTTTAGCAAATCGTGCACTTATTGTCAATGATAACTTTTCCTATTTTATACTATAATATAATGTTATTTCTGGGGTGAACAAATTATAAAGATGAACATAGAAATTCGTGAAAAAGAAATACAAAATGTCACATGGCCTTATATTGCATAGTGGCATACAGATTACTTGAATTCGCCACAGCCTAGTGATCGATTCCCACAAAATTTGACATATAATCAATAAAATTAAAATCCCAACGTTACCTGCTTTATTAGTAAATAATTCCAACGTTACCTGATTTATCAGCAAATGACTAATAGACCATCTAGTCAGCAAGTTAAAGTATCGTGCTAATAATGTGTTATGAAATATAAAAAGAAGAACAAGAAAAGAAAGAACAAGAAGAATAAATTATCTTGAGGGATTATTAAGGGATCATTAGATTGAGAATACAATGAACAAAACTCTTATAAAAAATACTCCTAGTTTCTAACTAAAAGATAGATACTTCAAATCCTGATATTAACTAGATCTTGATCTTGATAGATCCTATCTATATTTTTTATAGACATTCACTATAATATAAATACATTTATAACAATAATATTTATTTAGATTAAAAAAATTAATGAATAATTTATAATTTTTATGTATATTTTTACTATTAAATACTACTCTCTTCATTTCATCTTATGAGGCATGTTTTCTTTTTTGATTTGTACCTAAAAAAAGACATCTTTTCTTATTTGATAGTTATTTAAAGATATAATTCTTCTTTTATTTTTATTGATCTCACTTAATTTTAAAGATAATTAAAAAAAAATTACTTTTGTAGAAAGGGCAAATTGATAAAACTTCACAAAGTTTTTATTTATTTTTGAAACTATATATCTGGTCAAAAAATGAAACATAAAATGGAACATAAAAAGCATTCACTTTTCAAACATTTGTTAAACTATTAAATTTATTCTATTTAAATAATAATATAATATTTTTTTTAATGTAGTATATGTCAATCAATAAGGACAAGTTAAGATGAGGTGGCAAGTGATGTCGAAATCAAAAGTAAATGCTCTTGTTAGTTTCAGATTTGTCTGTTTCAGTGATATCACTTCACTTTCTGATTAGTTGACCCTACATTGTTAAGCACTTCCTATCATTATGATCCACACGTGAAGACAATAGCCTTGTACACACATGTAAGAATATGATTGGTGGATCACACAATCACATAGCTTGTACCATATGGGAAATCAATCTGCCAGGTGATTTGGACTATTTCATATGCCACGTACATGAATGTTTTACTTTTTTGGGATTTTTGATGTTCTGTATTTATATATGGACAATTAAATTTAAATTCATGTATTATAGTATTTAGGGTTATCTCAATAAAATTAGTGATTTAAAGTTAAATTTAAATAAGAGGTTTAAATATATAAATATACATACAAAAAAATAATATTATAATAATTTAAAATTATTTTTTATTATTGTATATTAATTATTTTTTATGTAATATTTTTAAAAGATGCATAACTTTTACCTTCACATATAATATGATTGTTAATAGAGAAAATACCTTATTTCATCCTTGAACTATATCCAAAACAGTTAAGACACATCTCAACTTAACGGGGGGTCCTATTATCCCCTGAACTAATTAAAAATGTAATTTTAACACATTTAGTGCCTACGTGGCAACACGTGTGTTTACGTGGACCCTTCAGTGTGTTGTACCACGTAGACACTAAGGGTGGCAAAATTATACTTTTAATTAGTTCAGGGGTAATAGAACCTCCATTAAGTTGAGGTATATCTCAGCCGTTTTGGGTGTAGTTCAAGGGTGAAATAGAACATTATCTCTTGTTAATAAAAGAAAGATTTATTTTAGTTAATAAGATGTTACTTATTTGTTTGTAATATATTATCTTGGATGTTGTTGTTATAATATTTATTAAAATTAAGTTTGAGTTGTTTAATTCAAAGATCTAAAATATTTCTATTAAAAATTAAGTAGCTCTTTCTTTTTATATTTTTTTAAGATAGTTATTTTAAACACATTTCATAATTTTTATTATTATTTCAAGTGAAACTGAAATCATAAAATTTACTATTATTCTTTTTTTAGGCCTCAAAATTTTGAGATCTAAAGCAAATGTTTTACTAATCTTACCCCTTAAGCCACCTTGATACATCTATTTTCTAATGACACTTTCAATAAAAATAAATTTATTTTTAAGTGTTCAAAGTTAAAATATCTAATTAAGAAAGAAATATTCAAAACCATTCTATCACAATTCAAAACCATATTCAGAGCTAACGTGAGAGTAGATTTGTTCTTCCTATCACAAGTCAACCATATTTGTAGCTAAGAGGTATTTGGTTGAAAGCTGGCTGATCCTAAAATAGTTCAATGTTGACTCCTATTTTACTTATATATAGATACTAGTAAATTTGATCGTGCTTCGCGCGATTATAAATTAACTTATCAAATTTATGACATATTATTTATCAAATTTATGACATACTATTTTTAACAATGAAAATTAAAATAGTAGAATGTTAGTTTTAATTTTTGGCACACATCAAAGAAAACTATTTTCATGAAGTTATAAGATAACAAAATCAAAATTCAAAATAAATTATAAAAATTTATCCAATTTACAAGCCACGGTTCTTTATTAGTAAAAACAATCATTCATGGAATTAAATTTCACCATTAACTTTCCTTTTGAAGCTCTACATGATAACTAAGAGTAATTTTTTAAAGTCTAAATACCAATCAAAAGACATCAAATATTTGAAACCTTCGCCATAATAAATACCAATCAAAAGACATCAAATATTTGAAACCTTCGCCATAACTTATCTTCACACCAAACTTCTTTCAAGATTGTGTTCTTGTGCTACTATCATTTGAAACTTTCAAATATATATTAAAATTTTAAATGAATCAAAGATACATGGAAAGCAGAGGGAGACAGGGATACATAATGAAAGCGAATTTTGTTGAAAAAGTGCAATATATATATATATATATATATATATATATATATATATATTTATAATAAAAGTTAAAAATTTCTTAATTAAATTATAGTTAAGTAACTTTTTTGTCTAATAAAATTAAGATAAAAAGATAAAATGAATGCCAAAAGTAAGAAAAAAAAACAAGAGAGAGAAAGAGAAAGAAAATAATTGAATGAATTTCAAATTGTATTATTTAGTTATGCCAAAATCTCTTTATTGACAAAATCAAACGAAAAAAGTTATAGCTTGTAAGTTATAATTTTGCATTTTATATATATATATATATATGTGTGTGTGTGTGTGTTTGTTTTATCTAAATAGTTTAAATTACTATACACAATTCAAAATTCAAAATAAATTATAAAAATTTATCCAATTTGCAAGCCATGATTCTTTATTAGTAAAGACAATCATTCATGAAATTAAATTTCACCATTAACTTAATTTCCTTTTGAAGCTCTAAATGATAACTTAGAGTAATTTTTTTAAGTCTAAATACCAACCAAAAGTCATCAAATATTTGAAATCTATCGCCATAATTTATCTTCACACCAAACTTCTTTCGAGATTGTGTTCTTGTGCTACTATCATTTGAAACTTTCAAAAATATATTAAAATTTTAAATTAAAGACAATGGATCAAAGATACTGTAACACCCCAAATCTGGTACCCAAAACGTTACACGGTGCTCATGACCCCGAAGGACCACAAACTAACCCATGACTGATATCTGTACCTGTATACTGCATAATATACTAAATAATGCGGAAATATGAACTGAAAGACCATAAGGTTCACATAACTGAAGTAAAACATAACATCTAAATGGGGTATGAAATACCCAAAACAACTGAAATAACTGTCAGAACATAACAGTCTGGAAAGCCTTTAACTAACTGAACTTTCTGAGTAAGGAGTTGATGGGATATGTCCCCAACTAACTCCAACTAATAAACTAATTAATGAGATAATAGAGAAATAATCATGTCCTCGACAGATGAGGACTCATTGCTAACTCTGACTGCTAATATCTGGAATCTACTGATGCTCTGGAGCTCGTGTCTCTGAACTTATGGTATAAGACACCATAACGCAAATGCGTCAATACTTTGAATGTACTGGTATGCATGTGAGGTAGGCTAAATGCATAGGGTTCATATACATGAACAATACTGGCTAACTGACTAATATGAACATGAGAATACATGCATGCGTACATAGTAACTATATCTGAAATCATGATAACATGAGTATGCTGGTGACTAACATGACTAATGACTGAATTCTGATAACTGATAACATGAGTGATTGTATCTGACAGTCCTGAATCTGATGGAACTAGCTGAGTTTCATACTGTATCTGAGTTGACTGTATCTGACAGTCCTGAATTCTGAAAAACTATCTGAGTTTTTTTACTGAGACTGATACTGAGACTATGGGAGGTAGTCATCTAACCAACATGCCCCAAATAGCGCATTATAGCTGAATTGGGGTCCAATTTGTGCCCTGATTGGAAGGGTGTCAATATTGCGTTACTGGTAAGGACAACATATGAGTGACCTTAATATAACAGGTAACCCTAATGAGAACGGTGGGAACCCTCATATAGCAGTTTAAGCCACCTCATCTACCCTCATATAGTAGGCTATGATGTCTCAACCTATGTTGGCTACATAGTTCTGGAACGCAAGAATTGCTTCTAATCACACCCTCATATAACTGGTGAGTTCCCACCCTTGGGTTCGCTCGGTGCTAATTTATACTCCCATCTGAATAGACATTGAACATGATTTACTGAACTGAACATGGACTGAGTTACTGACTTTCGTTGACTGACGGAATACTACTGACATTTGACAACTGATCGAGTTCATGAGATCATGGAGATTTTCGGAGTCATAAGACTGTCTAAAGTCTAAGGATCATAGTTTGACTGAGAGTATCGTGAAAACATGACATGGCTCTAGGCACACAGCTAATATTTTGGGTACAAGTACCCCCAGGACTCGTTAGAAGGAAACTGACAAAGCATTACCTACTTGAACACATCACTAACATCATAATCCATAATACATTTATTGAAGTATTTCATCAAACATGTGATCTGCATAAACTTGTACATACATGGGGATTTTATGATATCATGCTAGTTGGGCGTTTTCCTTCATCTAGGCATTTAAACAAACACATAGTAGGCATAGTATGTGTAAACAACATTATACAACAATTAAACATCATGATTCAATTCTAATTTCATCATTCAAGGGTTTAATCATAGGTTTACATTAATCTACATCTATACTAATCAAATCCACATAAAATTTATCCCCCAACATTGAATTGAATTCAATTACTCATTATCAACATGAACAAGACCAGCACAATCATGAAATTCATAAAGGAAATCCATAAACTTACACTTTGAAAAGAGATTCTTGGACTTCATGGACGAAAGGAGTCCATGAATGAACACTATGCATACCTGGGTTGCGTTTCTTGAAATTCTTGAACTTGAAGAATTTGAATATCTTAGTTCTTGAAGAAGATTTGGATTTGTTCTTGGAGATTAATGTTAGAGAGAAAACCCTAGTTTTGTTGTTGTGAAAGAATAATGAATTTCTGAGCTTTGCTCAGATATAATTGGGTATATAAATGGGTGGTAAAAGACCAAAAAATCTCCTTTTAAAACGGCTTTGATTTGCTGAATCGGGATCTGCGACGGTCCGTCGTTTTGACCGTCGTACGTGGACCAAGAAAAGGGCTTACTGCCTAAGTAGCGACGGCCTGGGTGATACAAGAGGCAAACAAGAGGAACACGAGACAACTCCAAAACAGTCCACTAATCTTAAGGATTTGAGGACTAAGATGGAGACCACTCTCGAATTCACTACAACAACAACAATACGAGATAACAACGGTGCATTTGACACCAAAAATATCCACAAAACACAACAAAAACGTGATGAACAATATGACAACAAAAACAACCAGATTTGGATTCCCCAATAACAAGATACAAAAAGGATAGTAACTTGACATATAATATTCACAAATCTAAGAACCCTAACAATGAGAAAGGACCCTAAGATAAATGAATAGCAACATCAAGTTCTTACTTGGACCAAGAAGGAATCATGAACCTCAAGACCTAAGTTTTCAAGCAAACAAACAACAAAAGTGATTCCACCCTCTTGTTGTTACCTAGTTCCAAGTTTTAGATTTGCCTCAACGAAGAGGACTTTGTCTTTCTATGCTATACAATATTCATATTCATCAAAAGTCCCCTAACAAATGACCAAAAAGGTTCCTTATATAGTAGTTTACAAACAAGGTGTGAAATGTCCAAAATGGCCCCTTAGTCTCAAGTCTTCAAGTGGGTGCCCTTGGAGAGCATTATATGGACGGTTTTGGACCCTTTTTAAGTCCTCATTTGCACTTCACTTTCACACTCCAAGTCTCGGGTTCAATACATCTCACAAACATGCATCCTCGTAGTCGTATCCGTATCACTGGGCGACGGTCCGTCGCAAGTTCGACGGTCCGTCAACTTGTCCGTCGCACCTTATCCAGAAGGTGGCTTCACTATTTCCCTTGCGACGGTCGTGGGTGGGCGATGGTGTACGTCGGCCTCACCGTCGTACCTGGGCAGTTTTTACTGCCTTCTGAATTTTGGCCATAACTTTCTCCTCCGATGTCGGATTTTGATAAAATTGGTATCGTTGGAAAGCTAATTCAATTTTCCACATGACGAAAAGTAAAAATCTTAAAAATACCAAACGTACAAAAGTGGATTCATCTTTCAAAGAAAGCTTCTAACATTCTTGAGACGATTTCAAGCTAGGAAAAAGTACGGGGTATTACAGATACATGGAAAGGAGAGGGAGGCAGGGACACATAATGAAAACGAATTTTCTTGAAAAAGTGTAATATATATATATATATATATATATATATATACTATTAATTAATAAATCATTATATTAAAAGATAAAAATTGCTTAATTAAATTATAGTTAAGTAGCTTTTTTGTCTAATAAAATTAAGATAAAAAGATAAAATAAATGCCAAAAGTTAAAAAAAAAAAACAAGAGAGAGAGAGAAAGAAAATAATTGAATAAATTTCAAATTGTATTATTTAGTTATGCCAAAATCTCTTTATTGACAAAATCAAACTAAAAAAGTTTTAGCCAGTAAGTTATAATTTAGCATTATATATATATATATATATATATATATTTTTAATCTAAATACGTAGTTTAAATTACTACACACAATTTGTTCACTTTGTTTGTCGTTATACTAAGACATGCCACATAGGATAAATAGTTTTTCTTGATTCTTAGGCATGCCACATAGGATGAATAAAACAAACGAATATATATATATATATATATATATATATATATATATATATATATAATTCTACAAAGGACATTCATGACAAGTGGTTCTTATGTCCTACTCCTCAAATCTTCACATAGTCATCATTTCATCTTCATTTAATTTGTTCACTATTTGATCCATTTATTTTGGTTATTAAACAAATTGATTCATAAATGAAAAAATGGAAAAAAATCACAAAAAAGATAAATAGCTTTTCTTGATTGTTTGGTATGCCACATAGGATGAACAATATATATATATAAAATTCTAAAGAGTACATTCATGACAAGTGTTTTTTATGTCTTGCTCCTCAAATCTTCACATAGTCATCACTTTATCTTCGTTTCATCCGTTTACTATTTGATCTTCTTCTTATCCCTATAAAAAATAGTACATCACAAAAATTAATACATTATGAATAGGATTTGTGAGAAAATAGATTTAGATCATACATGTAGACACATAATTTTGTCCCTCCCTGAAAGCATTTTTTACTATTTTACCCTCGTCTTACTGCGTGTCCTCACCCGTGTGATTATATCTGACAAATGTACAAAAATAACAACCCTTAACAAAATTCCTAACAAATTTTATCTTGTTTTAATCCTATCCTAACCAACTCACTCATCCCACACTCCTACCCCTACCTCCACCTCACTACCTTACTCCCTACCCCACGTTATTTTTCTAACAGAAATACATACACAGCAACACCAAGATTCCATTCTTTCTTCAATTTATAAACAACATACACATGTCATAAAAAAGAGGTGGGGGCCCACGGGAAAGGACATGAAAGGAGAACAACACAATTCACATAAAGGGACCCCACTTTTCCCCCTTTTGTTTCTTCTTCATGGAATACATATACAGATAAGGACTCCATTTTCTTCTAGAGGCTCACGGATACACACACTACATAGACATTCCATTTTTCTTGACCCATTAACTCATAAATCACACACCTGCACACACTAGGAATATACACACACCACCCATGGATTCCCCATTATCTTTCATTATCTACTCATAGAAACTCACACAGAATACACCATATAGACACGCACACAGTAATAACACCGGTGAGAGAGAGAGATCGAGAGACGAGAGAGATTGAGAAATGAGGGAGATCGGTGATCGAAAAAGGCAGGCAGAGGTTGATCGGAGAACGTGATAGATCGAGAGAGAGAACAGCGAGGAGAAAAATAGAGCAACATCACCGGAGTTCACTGTTCCGTTGAACCGACTCCGGTGTCGTTCTTTTAACCCCTGTTTCTAACAAAAAATTGACCCCTCACGATTGGTTCCGGCGAATTCCCATCGAAATAATGTCGGAACCCTTGTAAATCATTGAAACCATCCACGCCTACAGCCGATTGAGCTTATCGGAGCTCCAACAAAGAAAAGTCGCCCTAACCAGTCCCGATTCCAGCAAAGTTCGCCGTAAATCTGTTGACATGGTAGCTGGGGATGCGAAATTGGTACGGGTTTGTCTTCGTTGTGTAGTTTTCCAATTTGGGTCGATGAAAAAATAGAAAAAAAAGAAGGTTATTCGAGTTGGTTTGTTCGTCGTTGAGGTCGGGTCCGAGATTTTGGACGCGGTTCTAATTGGAAAGAGAAATTTCAATTAAAAAGCATTGAGGTCCATTTCTCAACTCATTCTCTATTCTATTTTGGAATTTTAGTTTTTTGTTATGGGTGTGAATAACTTGTTTGTTTAGCATGCTTGAATCTTTTTTATGTGTGCGTGGTTGATATTGAATTTGATAGTCGAAGAATTGGTTTAATCATGTTGAGAATAAATTTGGGGAATGGGAATCGAAAATTGATAAAAATGAATATTATGGTATTTTGATTCATTGTTGATGTTGAATGTGATACGTTGTCGAGCGGGTAGGCAAACCGTAGGCTTGGGTAGGCAAATTTTGAATTGATGGATTGTTCGAATGTTTGAAATATTTGTTGAATGTGTGAATATTTTTTGAGTGGTTATTTCTATTTTAACGCATAAAATTGAGAAAAAATGTATTTATTTAGTCGGGGAATGCCCCGAGGTCTTATGCACTTATTCACCGGGGAATGCCCCGAGGTACCTTGTACTCGGAGGACGATCGTGATGAAGGCCCAAGACATTGGGTAAAGCATTGGAGTTTAGTATAGGATTAGTTTAGAATATGATTTATATTTTTCGCGTTTTTCTATTTCAGACTTTATAATTGGACTGGACACTAAATTTTGGATTGTTTTGTTTTGTTTGCTTGATTGATTGTGTTATGTGTTTTGTGTGGTTTATACATTCGTAGTGTCAAATTATTCGATATGCTCCACCAAGCGACCGTGGCCAAATCACAGGATCTAGGGATGCCTAACACCTTCCCCTCGGTTAACAGAATTCCTTAGTCAAAATCTCTGTTCGCAAACCAATTTAAAGAGTCAAATTATTTTGAAAAGAATATCCATGGGTGACTTGGCACGCCCAATTTATGCCAAGTGGCGACTCTGAAGAAAAAATGTAAATAATCCTTTTTCGAAACGAACTTTCATCTTTTGTCACTTTAATCAATAAAATTCTTTCGAAACTTAAAATCAATCTTTTTCTTTTGGAGTTGAAAAAGGGGTGTGACAATACATGTTCTTGCTTAGAAGTTACAAATAATATAGGATAATAATAATAACTAATTTAGTGTAAAGCAAATCAATTAAAATGCCAAAAGAATAATACATGAAGAAGAAGAAAAAACCACATACCCAAAAGAAAAGAATAAGGACGATATTTTAGAAGGTACATAATGAATTTTTTAAAAGAATATATGTAAGTTCAAAAAATATATAGTGAATGAAATATTCTTAATTTTGTTGATGGAGGAAGAAGACTTATAATGCTTCTATTTATAGGACAACAATATGGAATATGAAATGACATCATGAAATGAGTTATGATAATCAAATAATAAAAATAAAAAAAAACATGAAATTCTTATATTAAAGGATATAAATAATGTAGGAATAGTAATTGATCCATTTATTTTGATCATGAAATAAATTGATTGATAAATGAAAAAATGAAGAAAAAAGTTCAAAAA
>NC_061116.1:199789240-199836207 GCF_002878395.1 Capsicum annuum | reverse complement strand
ATATATATATATATCTTTCATACTTTTCTCTCACTTTATTTCTTTGCTTATTGAAAGAATTCTTAATTATATACTCATGTATTTTGAATTTATGTTACATTAAATTTTTAGTGAATCAGAAAAAGCATCAGACTAAGTTTGATCATAGATGTAGTAGTATACTCCTACATAATGATAATTCTCATGCTATATATATGAAATGACCATATGTTTTTCAAATTTTTCTTTCAAATTATTTTCAAATAGTATATTAAAGATGAAGGTCCTTTCATATATAATTTGGGAGTATTTCAACATTTTATTACCAAAAAAATACTTGAACAAAATTTTATAATCTTTTTGATTAAATAATTGTCAACTAAATGCAACAATTGAAATTCAAAACTTGTTAAAATGATATTCATTTAAAATAGTATAATAAACATTAAATTGTACCTTATTTTGAGAATTTTCTTTTGGGTTATATAGTTAAGGTGAGAAGTGAGAAGTATTGCATTTTAAAGAAGAGAGAAAAGATTGCATGAGAAATGAGGCCCACAAAAAAAGATGGTTTTTGAATGATGAATTTGTATTATGAAATGACTATAATGCCCTTGGTCATCTCATAACTCACTCTTCTATAATACTATATAAAAATAGTAGAATTGTTTTAAGCTATCTCGTTGGATTTCCTCCTCCTTCAAATCCAATTGGGAAAACACTTAGAAAAATATTTGAACTTTGTCTGAATTTTCAGTTGAGTATACTGAACTTTGCGGGGATCCTATTATCCACCTAGACTTTTTTAAGTAGAATTAATTTCCCCCGAACTTTTTAAAGTGGAATTAATTCTCCCGAAATGCTATACCCAATTTTGACGGCCGAAAGTGTAATACACGCGCTCTTTCTTCTCCATTTTATCACTTTTCAACATTTATTCACCATTACAATCATATTAAAGATTCCACAACTCAAATTCCTCCTACAAATCAAATTTCAAATGATTCCAGTGAGTCAATTCCAAATTCCAAGTCCATCGTATCACTTTTCATCATTTTTTCACTATTTTTTCACCAAAATCTTGTTCTATCAAAGGTTCTTCGATCCATCTTGAAATGCCCTGTTCTGCCTTGCCAACAAAGTCATTGTGGCTCCAAATTTTTTTAGTTCATACTATTTTTTTTAAGAATTTTTTTTCCCAAATTTCAAATTCAAATTGAAAACTTTCTTTAATAATTTTATTCAGATCGAAATCTTTTTTAAGAAAAATTACAGGTTCTGCTAATTGGTATGATAAACAGTAAAGGGAAGATACATAATCATTTTTTTCAAAGCAACCGTAACAGCGAGATCAACAGATATGACAAAAAATCCCTTGTCACAAGCTTGGCTCGAACCAGATACTGGACTAAATTTTTTCTTTTTCCCCCTTAGCTGGTAGCTAAGGTGGTGGTGGTTGCCGACGGCAATGATGGGTTAAATTTTGCCATTTTGATAGAATTGAAGATGACTCATTTGGTGTGTGTGTGCGCGTGTGTGTGTATTGAAACTTAATTAAATTGATGTAATTGAATCGGGTGTGTTGAAGATGATCCATTTGGGTGTGTATGTGTGTGATGAAATTGTATTCAATTTCAATTAAACAATAGAGCAACCATGGTGTTTTGTTGAATACTCCATTGTTGAAGAGAAGAAAGAAAGAAGAGAGAAGAGAGAAGAGAAAGCAAATGAAAAAATAAATAAAAAACATAAAATTATTAAAAATAAAAAAATTGAGGGGTTATGTGACCAAAAAAAAAGTTTTATAACGTTTTTTAATCACTCTCACGCGCTCAAGGGACGTGATTACACGCACTTGTCAAAGTGGGTAGATATATGTCATTAAAATACAAAAAAAAAAAAAAACTAGGGGGTAATAGGACCCCCACAAAGTTCAGTATGCTCAACTGAAAATTCGATCAAAGTTAAGATATTTTCCTGAGTATTTTCCCAATCTAATTACTACATATGGCCCCTCAATTTTTATATTTTGTGTTGGAATCTTGTATGATTTGGGGAAGCTTTAAGGTGCTTTCTCTCTTAAAAATGTTTTAACAAAAGTGGAATGAAAAATCTGACTAAAACATATACTCTTTATAAATTAGATAGTTTAAAAGATATATTAAGCTAGTGTTTGAACGGTAAGTATTCTTCATTTTCAAATCTTAAGATTGGTCAAAAAGTATGAGCTCACAGGAAAGGGAAAAAAAACATTAAGCTAGTGTTTGATCCTAAATTTCCCTTCACTATACTAATCTCTCTTACAATTTATGAAATTATGTTTGTATCATTATTTTGATTTCTTTCTAACAATTTTAAGTCATGAACCATATCAAGCTGGTAGATTTTATGTTTATTATTGAAAATTAAAATAATTAATTAAACGTAGCTTTCTGATATTATCCAAAATATTATTAATTTATTTTAGAGTGTCGTATCATATTCGATATAAAATATAAAAAATCAGGTGAAATCTATTTTTCAGTTAACTTAAGATAAATATGACTTGATTACTTTTATATGATAAACCTTAAACTAATGGCTTTTATATATATTTTATTTTTTTATATAATAAATTAAAAGGTGAATGATCACCACCAATGAAATTCCCCCATGTCAAGGATTACCTTTTCTAACAATGGACATCTTTGATTCCTCACTTTCAGGCTGAAGCATATGCTTCGTATTTGCACAGAGAATTTTGAAAAATCTCTATGGTAAATTAACTAAATTTTAAGTATATGAATTCTTATAACAATTTTAACTTAATACGAATTGTTGGAGTATTTATTGGTGTTTCAAAATAAGTGAATCATTAATTTTTTTCCAAATTTGTCCTTATGATTTGACAATCAATTAACTTTTGAAAAGTTATTACAAGGTCCAATTTTTTTTTTTTTTGGGATAAAAATAGAAAGTTGTGTTAAATTTATGTCTTTAATGTTTTTTTCTTAATATGTGTGTCAAAATCCAATAATTCATTTATTATGAAACGGAGAGAGTATACAATAACAACTACCCAGATTGACAATCCATTACTTAGACTATATTTATTATACTATTCATGCATAAATAGGATATGAATGATAGTTAGTAGTTACTGACTTCGTGTACTATTTTTTTTTTGTCTCAAATTATTTAGTGTTCTTTATAAATAATTGTCTTAAATTATTTAACATTTTGAAAGTTTAAGAGAAAGTTAATTATTATAATTTCCTTATTTTATTGCTAATAGTAATTGTTTTTGAAGATTACAAACACCTTAATTACGGAATGGTGTTATGATTGTTCAAATACTAATGAAGGTTAGAATAGTTAAAATCTCTTCTTAATAAATGTTTCTTACGAAGTGTGTAAAAAAAAATTGTGACAGATAATTTGAGACAAAAAGAGTACTGTTTTTACCTAATGTTGAAGAGATGAAGCTAGTGTGTATGAAGGTCGGACATTATTATGTCACGATAGATAGATTGGTTAATTTGAGTACAAATATGGCATGTGGCAATGTTTATGTCATATTCCTAATTGAAAGTGATAGAAAGTGGAGTTTTTGCAATTATTCAGCAACACGTCTTCACCCAAACTATATTCACAGTAAAAAAAAAAAAAGTATTCTTCTTGCATATTAATAGCAGTAATCAAAATTACTTGCCCTATCCAATAATAATTGTTCATATTATTACTTAAAAATATATGTACAACAATATTTGTTCAATTTGAAAAATCAATGAATAATTTTTTTATTTGTTCTCATTTTACCTTTAGTATTAAAAAGTGGAATACTATTCATTATTCAATGCATTTACCAAATTATTAAATTTATTATATTCAAAGAATAGTATAGTAAAATAGAAAAAATTTACACGCACCCGGTGTATATATCAAGCCAATACATGCATGTCATGCGTTTGAATTTAAAGTTCATGTTACTTAATCATGATTAATCAACATGTATTTTACTTAATTTAATTACATAACCATGGTAAAAAAATATTAATTTGATGTATACACCGGGTGCCATAGTAAAATTATGTCTATTTTTTATTACTTCTTGAATGGTGTGTAAATTAATAGTGGATAAGTATAGGGAACTAGTTAGTATTCAAGTTGGTTACGAGGGACTTAACTAATCAGATACCTTAATTACCAATTGGCAATGTAATTATAATAACCCAATCAACAACAATTCTTTGGATCAGTGTCAAATAGTCACTCTCTCTACAAGAATAAGGCCATGCACGCACAGGCCAATTGAATTCATCTTTGATTTCCTGTTACATGCATGCATTGTATTAAGTCACACTGTGTCATATTCACTGGCCAATATAGCAGCTTGTAGGTATGGGTTGAACTCGTTTAGTCACTTTCTCAACTTTTTTTAAAACTAAACTAATTAAACAACCTTCATTTCAATTGGTTTGACCTACTATTTTTTTTTAGTTTGTTTTAAAAAAAACAATTTCTTCCTTTTTCTTTAGTAATTTTTTACGTAAAGTGTTTAAGACCACAAATATTAAAGGGCAATTTAGCTTGTAGGTGAGTTGATCTTGTAGTTGGGCCTCTCCCTAGTCCCAACTACACCTTGTTTTCTAGTACATTATTAGTTCAATGCTTCTAGTTAGTACAATATTCTTAATATTCCCAAGCTGCCCACTCCTTGGCAGCGTGACTGGCCCCACCAGCTAAGTGACATTTCAAGAAAATGTCAAAATAAGTGACCGTCTCGCCGTGAAAATTAAAATTTTACAGTTAGATGTTTGATTTGAAGTTGAAGTTAAAGTTGAAGTTGAAGTTGTATTTGTCTATAAATATAATTGAATTTTTTTTTTTTGAATTCTTGTGAGAGAAGAAAGATGAAAAAAAAAAAACAACTTTTTATTATTTTTTAATTTTCTAAATGCAACTTGGAGTTGTATTTGGAATTCTCATAGCCAAACATCAACTTGAATTTGTATTTGGCATAAAGTGATTTTTTTTTTTGGAGAAGTGAAAATTTTTTTATGACCAAACGAAACCTTAATCCTATTACGTTTGAAGTTGGTGCCAAAATAAACTTTTAAAAGTATTCATCATTGTGTTTAAATAAGTCCTTTTGTCTAACCATGAGGCAGTGTGTGCAATTCCTATAACTAAAGTAATAGCTAAAATGTCACACGTGAATCGTGACATATAGTTTTTGGTGGTATATTTGAACATGCCAAGGTTATCTGCTTACATGGGCTCTTGCTTGCAAAGAAGTTGGGCTTTTTAAGGGCTTCAACCTAATTGAAAATTGGGCTAAAACCTTAAAAGGACTTTATCCCGCTTATCTGTAGACCTGGGAAATCGTCCGGACATTTAGCGCTCTAGAGTTCGTTCATTTTGTTATATATATTATTATAGAAAAAATTACATAAACTAGCATCGTTAAGATTATAATTACAATAAATAATAATACTTCTTCAAAATTGCAACTTATAGCAAAAGTTGTGATATTTTACCCACTTCATAGTAATAGAAGAATATGTATTTTTCAGTAGTGTATATGTATTTATGAGTAATACATATATATTTGTATATGTATTTATATAGCAACATTTTACTTAAATACAAAATACAATTTGTTATTTTTCGTAATTATGAAACTGTTGTTATAAAAGTTATAATTAAGACTACAGAGTTGCTATTTCTAAAATTTTCCCATTATTATACTAGTTTCACCCAGGCCCGTGCTAAACCCAGGCCCAAATTCAAGATAGAAAAATAAAATATGAATTTATATCATATTTTTATCTTATAATTAATATTATTTAATGAAATATTAACCATGCCTTTTTGATAAGTATTCATAATTATTTAAGTTCATAATCATATAATTGGATAATTTAAATTAGACTATTGTTTTTGAGACATAAAGTATTGTTAGAGAATTAGATATATTAAAAATTAGCATGATTTAAAGTATATACATAATTTTTGAAGATAGGTATATAAATAATTATGATTCGACAAAAATAATAAATAAAAAAATGCGATATTTTTATGAATTTGTTAGTATAGATAAAATAAATTTATTTTGATTTAAAAAAAAATCTTTTTATAGAATTATTTAATAGAACAAATATTTCTATGACTTCAAGTTTATATTAAAATAATTATAATATTAATTTAAAGGTTTAACACAAATTAACTTAACAATGTTCAGTTAGGATATCAAATAGTAATTGGATTACAGTAAAACATTACTCATTTACTTGTCATATTTATTTTCTTACACGCCCCTTAAAGAATAAACTATTTGCCGATTTTAATTGTTAATTTACTTTTTTCCATGTCTACTAAAAAAATAATAAATACAAGATATTATTTGTTAAGTTTCCCTATTTAGTACTTATATTTTTTAAAAAGAAACATTAAATAATATTTTAAAAAAATTCAATGGTATAAGCAAAAATTTATTGCAAACTTTAATTTTGTATTAAAAGTTATTTTGGCATAATATTTTTCAAGTTAAAGTGATGATTTTTAACAAATAAAAGAATTTCTAATTAAAAGGCAATCCAATAAATAACAACAAGAAACAAATTATAAAAGACCAAGTTGAGATAGTCTTACCAAAAAAAGGAGAGGGCAAAAATGAAAATATACAAGAAAAGGACATCATCAATACACTATAAATTTGACATGTGTAGTAACTTTACTTCACAAAAGAAGTGAAATGTCTAAAAAGTCCTTGTGAGGACTACCAAAATTTATGATTCTCCCTTATATATAAGTATAATATAAGAGTAACTCACATAAATCCCTGAATCTTTAAGTGATATTACATAAAATCTCAATTATTTTATTAATTACATTTTATCTTGATTTTTTAAATTGGTGATACACATGTTATATGGCGATACATATAAAAAAGTGGTACATTTGAAACTAGCAAGATATTTATTTAAGAAAATAATAGATTCTGTTTTATTCATTGTATATTTGTATTCTTTTATTGAAGTAAAAATATCTAATTTTTCTTTTTTTTTTTTTAGATTTAATTTAGGTGTTTTAATTATGTTTCTCTTTTTCGTCTTTAATTATGGAAGATATATTTTTTTAGGTCTTTTTTCTCTTTCTTCGTCTTTAATTTTAGTCTGCTTTTTTTAGATTTAATTTTAATTTTGTTTCAATTCTGTTTTTAATCTTTTTCTTTTAAATATTATTACTTTTATTTCCTACACTGACTACAGCATTACCTTTCATTAATAACATATGAATCAACCAATAATTGAAATAAATAATTGTATCTACTATATGAATCACCATAATACCATATATATCACTCATTAATATCATATGAATCACCCAATAATTGAAATAAATAATTGTATCTACCATATGAATCACCATAATACTATATATATGAGAGATAATACATCAAAATCCCCCCGAACTTGTCCCGACAACTTAGTTTAGCACTTAAACTTTACGAATAATTATTTACTTCCCTTAACATCTTTATAGTGAATTAATTCCCCCTTAATATATAATACCACTCTCTTGAGGGAGAGTGCATCACACTCGCTGACACGTCAGCGCCAGATCACCGTTACGTCATTGTAACGCCTCGAATTTCTGAACCAGAACGCTACACGATGCTCATGACCCCGAGGGACCACAAGCTAACCCAAGACTGATATCTGTACTTGTACACTGCATAATATATATATATATATATATAAACATAATGCGGAACAAAGACTGATAGGCCATAAGGTTCAAACTGAATATCAAACATCTGGTGGGGTATAAATACCCAAAAACAACCTGAAATACTATCTGAAAACATGATAGTCTGAAAAGAGAGTTGATGGGACATGTCTCCAACTAACTCCGATAACTAAATAAAACCGAGTACTGCAACGATGAAACAAAATAATATTGTAAGACCCCATAAAATTTTAAGTCTAACTCAGCTCCTTAAGGCTTGATAAGAAAATCCAATACTTAGAAGAATTTTTGCTAAGTGTTCAACACTAGTCATATTTCAAGCCTCCGAACTTCGGGGATTTATTTGGCGACTTTTCCGACCTTCATTATTTAATTTTCAAATTGCGTTGCGATGGGGAAAGACCCTAGTATGTCTGGGTCATATTTAGAACGCATTTTGGGCGCATTTTAATGGCTGAACTCACTGGTTTGAAATGCTCCCGTATTCTGGGTGCATTTCAGGCCAAAATTTTAGGGTCAACTTCAAACGATCATTAATCCCTGTATATATTGAACTGAGAGGGGTGCTATATATCAATGGAAATCTCTTTGAGTCTTATTTTCAATACAATTGGTTTCATCCAAATCCAACGTCGGAGTAAGACTTTATGATCAATTTACTTCAGCATATCAAAACTGTCAACAGAGGGACAGCTGCGTCTTTCTCCCTTTCTTTAGGGATATTTTAGTCTTTTGCCCCACCATATATATACACAAGCACAGTATTAAGGCTCATTTGGACCAAAATATATCCCTTTTTATCATTTTCTCTCAAGAACAAGAGAAAGGGTTTCAATTTGAAAACCTAAGTTCAAAGAATTTCACCGTTAATCATCAAGAATCTTTCATCTAAGGTATGCGTAGTATTCATCCATGGATTCCTTTCATCCATGGAGCTCAAGAATCAAGTTTTAAATCATGTATTGTGAATACTTTGTTGTGGTATGATTATGTTCATGTTGTATGGTTTCAAGTTGGGATCTTTATGTATTTTCATGAAGTTATGTTAGTATGTAAGTTGAAATCTATGAAATTAGTTATTTATGATATCTATATTATTGGATGTGTATAATCAAGTTGTTGATATTGAATGATTCCCAAGTTGGAATCTTTATGTGTTATTATGAATCTATGACACCATGTGAGTTGAAAACATGTAAAACTTGGTTGTTCATGATGTAAAATCTTATGATTTCACCTATGCCTAAATTGTGCATGCAAGGTGTTCGATGAAATGCCTAGAATAATAATAATCATATTTTCATGACTTAAGAGTGCCAAGTAACAAGTCCATGCTCTACGCTTTATGATTCTACATGAATTCCACGTTGTTGATATGTATTGTGGTTGTGATATATAGTGAACATGATGTTGAAGTTAAGAAAGTACTTCCACGTTGAATGCATCCCCTCCCACGTATGAAATGTTGAGAACCATATGTAGTATTGAATCCCTTACTTATGATATTGTGAATTGTGGACTTTATTCCTATTAATAAGTCAGTCATGTGTGTCAGTTTCCTTCCATCGAGTCCTGGGGGTACTTGTACCCGAAAAATATAGTTGTGTGCCTAGAGCCATGTCACGTTGTCACGATATCTTCAGTCCAGCCATGTTCCATAGAATTCAGTCAGTCATATGACTCAGGAAGTCTCAGAAATCTCATGATCTCAGTCAGTGTCAGATATCAGTAGCATTCTGTCAGTCAACGAAATCCAGGAAACTCAGCTCATGTACAGTTTAGTCAATCATGTTCAGTCTCTTCAGATGGGAGTAGAAATTAGCATCGAGTGAACTCAAGGATGGGAACTCACCTGCTTCAGATGAGGGTGTGATTCCTAGAAGCAATCTTTGCGTTCCAGAACTATGTAGTCAGCATAGGTTGAGACATCAATATTGTCAGCTTGAGGGTTGATGAGGCGGACATCCACCGTTCTCTTTTAGGGATACTGCCATATTTGAGGGTCACTCGCAGCTTGTCTTTACCCGTGGCACGATATTAGCACCCTTCAAATCAGGGAAAAGATTGGACCCCAGTTCAGCTATATTAGCATACATGGGGCATGTCGGTTAAGCTACTACTTCCCATAGTTTCAGTCTCAGCATCAGTAAACGAACTCAGATAGTTCTTCAGACTTTAGGACTGTCAGATACAGTCAATACAAATATAGTATGGAACTCAGCTAGTTCCATCAGAATCAGGCCTATCAGACATAGTCGCCCATGTTATATCAGTTATTAGTTATCAGTACCATGTCAGATCAGATTCAATATTCATATATCACGGTATCAGTCTCAGTCTCATAATTTTGCATGTACTCTTACGTTCATATTAGTCAGTTATTTAGCATTATTCATACATATAACCCATTGCATATAGCCTACCTTACTCGTATACTCAGTACTCTCAGTTGTACTGACGTATTTGCGCTATGGTGCTTTCTTTTATGTTACACCATAGGTTTCGAGACACAAGATCCATAGCAACAGTAGTTGATCAGTTTTAGCTTTCAGCGTCAGTGGTGAGCCCTTATCATGCGAGGACATATTATTCTATTTCATCATTGCAGTACTCAGTTTTATTTAGTTATCGAAGTTAGTTGGGGACATGTCCCATCAACTCTCTTTTCAGACAGTTAGAGGCTTTCTAGACTATCATTTTTTCAGATAGTATTACAGGTTGTTTTTGGGTATTTATACCCTACTAGATGTTTGATATTCAGTTTGAACCTTATGGCCTATTAGCCTTTGTTCCGCATTATGTTTATATATATATATATATTATACAGTGTATAAGTATAGATATCAGTCATGGGTTAGCTTGTGGTCTCTCGGGGCCATGAGCACCGTGTAGCATTCTGGTTCAGAAAATTGAGGCGTTACAAATATGTCCTCGCATGATGAGGGCTCACCACTGACGCTGAAAGCTGAAACTGATCAACTACTGCTGTTATGAATCTCGTGTCTCGAAACCTATGGTGTAACATAAAAAAAGCACCATAGCGCAAATGCGTCAGTACAACTGAGAGTACTAAGTATACGAGTGAGGTAGGCTATATGCAATGGGTTACATGCATGAACAATGCTAAATAATTGACTAATATGAACGTGATTACATTCAAAATTATGAGACTGAGACTGATATTGTGATACATGAATACTGAATCTGATCTGACATGGTACTGATAACTAATAACTGATATAACATGGGCGACTGTGTCTGACAATCCTGATTCTGATGGAACTAGCTGAGTTTCGTACTGTATTTGTATTGACTGTATCTGACATCCTAAAGTTTGAAGAACTATCTGAGTCCTTTTACTGATGCTGAGACCGAAACTATGGGAAGTAGTAGCTTAATCGACATGCCCCATGTATGTTAATATAGCTGAACTGGGGTCCAATCCTTGCCCTGATTGGAAGGGTGTCAATACCGTGCCACGGGTAAAGACAAGCTGTGAGTGACCCTCAAATCTGGCAGTGTCCCCAAAAAAGAACGACGGATGTCCGCCTCATCAACCCTCAAGCTGGCAATATTGATATCTCAATCTATGCTGGCTACATAGTTCTGAAACGCAAGAATTGCTTCTAGGAATCACACCCTCATCTGAAGCAGGTGAGTTTCCTTCCTTGGGTTCACTCGGTGCTAACTTCTACTCCCATCTGAAAAGACTGAACATGATTGACTAAACTGTATATGAGCTGAGTTTCTTGGATTCCGTTGACTGACGGAATGCTACTGATATCTGACACTGACTGAGATCATGAGATTTTTGAGACTTCCTGAGTCACATGACTGACTGAATTCTATGAAACATGGCTGTACTGAAGATATCGTGACAACATGACATGGCTCTAGGCACACAACTATATTTTTCGGGTACAAGTACCCCCAGGACTCGATGGAAGAAAACTTACACACATGACTGACTTATTAATAGGAATAAAGTCCACAATTCACAATATCATAAGTAAGGGATTCAATACTACACATGGTTTTCAACATTTCATACGTGGGAGGGGGTACATTCAACGTGGAAGTACTTTCTTAACTTCAACATCATGTTCACTACATATCACAACCACAATACATATCAATAACGTGGAATTCATATAGAATCATAAAGCATAGAGCATGGACTTGTTACTTGGTACTCTTAAGTCATGAAAACATGATTATTATTATTCTAGGCATTTCATCGAACACCTTGCATGCACAATTTAGGCATAGGTGAAACCATAAGATTTTACATCATGAACAACCAAGTTTTACATGTTTTCAACTCACATGGTGTCATAGATTCATAATAAAACATAAAGATTCCAACTTGGGAATCATTCAACATCAACAACTTGATTATCAACATCCAACAATATAGATATCATAAACAACTAATTTCATAGATTTCAACTTACATACTAACATAGCTTCATGAAAATACATAAAGATTCCAACTTGAAACCATACAACATGAACATAATCATACCACAATAAAGTATTCACAATACATGATTTAAAACTTGATTCTATCTCCATGGATGGACACTACCCATACCTTAGATGGAAGATTCTTGATGATTAACGGTGAAATCCCTTGAACTTGGGTCTTCAAATTAAAACCCTTTCTCTTGTTCTTGAGAGAAAATAATGAAAAGGGATATATTTTGGTCCAAATGAGCCTTAATACAGTTTTTGTGTATATATATAGGGTGGAGAAAAAAACTAAAATACCCCTAAGGACAGGGAGAAAGACGCAGCTGTCCCTCTATTGACAGTTTTGATATGCTGAAGTAAATTGATCATAAATTTTTACTCCGACGTTGGATTTGGATAAAACCAATTGCATTGGAAATAAGACTCAAAGAGATTTTCATTGATATATAGCATCCCTCCCAGTTCATTATATATAGGGAGTTATGATCATTTGAAGTTGACCCTGAAATTTTAGTCTGAAATACGCCCGGAATGCGGGAGTATTTCAAATCAGTGAGTTCAGCCACTGAAATGCGCCCAAAATGCGTTCTAAATATGACCCAGACATACTAGGGTCTTTCCCCATCGCAAAGCAACTTGAAAATTAAAAAACGAAGGTCGGGAAGGTCGCCAAATAAATCCCCGAAGTTCGGAGGCTTGAAATATGACTAGTGTTGAACACTTAGAAAAAATTCTTCTAAGTATTGGATTTTCTTATCAAGCCTTAAGGAGCTGAGTTAGACTTAAAATTTTATGGGGTCTTACAATCATAGCCACGTAAATAAAATATTTTTTAAATATTTTTATATATATCTATATAAAAAATATATATATAAATATTATTTATATATATATCTATATATACATATTTTAAAATATATAAAATATTTTCAATCAAAAAAAAAATACCCCACCCCCATTTTTCATCTTCTTCATAACCACCCCCCCTCCCCCCCCCCCCCATCTACCCCCACCTGCACACACGCCCCCATCCACCCCTACACTCCCACACCTAAACATACCCCCATCCACCCCCACACAACCACACCTGCCAGGTTTTCCGGCAAATTTTTATCGGAAAACTCAATCCACTTGAAAAATTTAATTACCACCATCGAAAAATATTATAAAACAGTGATAAAAACCTCAATCCACATGAAAAAATCGATCAAATCAACACCAAATTCTCTAAAATCAACAACCAAACATCCAAATCATGTAGATTTTTTAATTTTCAAATTCAATTTCAATTTTTTTTATTGATCTAATAGGTCGAAGGAGGATAAATTAAAGGTGGGGGTGGCAACTTTCATAATTGGAGGAGGAGTGAGGTGGGGGTGTTGGCTAAGGAGAAGTGGGGGGCGCTATTGGCGGGGTTGGGTGAAGAAGAAGAGGATTTTATTTTTTTTAAAAACACTGTTCACGCTTTTAAAAAAAAATGCCACGTCAGCATAAGGGGGGAAATAAATTCACTATAAAGATGTTAAGGGGGTAAATAAATAGAAGATTAGTTTAAGTGCTAAAGTAAGTTGGGGAGACAAGTTTAGGGGGGTTCTGATGTATTATCTCTATATATGAATCACCCAATAATTGAAATAAATAATTGTATCTACCATAAGAATCACCATAATATCATATATATCACCCATTAATATCATATGAGTCACCCAATAATTGTATCTACCATATGAATCGCCATAATATAATATGTATCACCCATTAATATCATATGTATTAAAATCATACAAAATGTATTTATTGTATGAATCACCATAATACCCATATAATGATATCATATTTATCATTCATATGAATCATCATTAAAAAAATAAATGTGTATGAATAACTAAATAAATTTATATATGTATCAATAGATTTTTGGTAAAAAAATGGGAGAGATTTTAAGAGAGGAAAAAAAAAGTAGCGTGCATTAATGGAGGAGAAAAAATCAAGAAGGAAGATGATTTAAGCATTAATGGAAGAGAAAAAATCAAGAAGGAAGATGATTTAATTGTTGATAATTAGGGGGATACTTTAGGGAAAGAAATCTTGAATGAGTTAATGGTGGAGTAAAAATAGGATGTGGAGTTTTCTTGATATGTATCAAGAGTAAAGTTGAAAAATGAAATTTTATGTAAATTTTTTAAAAGTAAGGAATATTAGGTAATATAGTTTCTTAAGTATGAGATTTGTGTAATTTATTCTATATATAATACTAGATAATGAACGGACCGTTTTACGGGCCGAATATTGTTGTTTTAAATATATTTATCGCTATTTAATTAGTTTATTAAAATATTAAATTAATATTTTTAAATAAATACGATAAAAAATGATAATAGAGATCACAATTTAAAAAAATTATATTTTTATTTTTATGAAATCAAATAATAGCTTACAACTTATTTAAATTGCCCTGATTAAAATTAAAATATAATATGCTTCAATGCTTATTTTAACATTAGGTCAAACACATTTTTCTAAATTACATAACTAATTTTAATATTTTTGTTTTTCAATTTTATTTGAAAATTATATAAGGGGATAAATTAAAAGTAATTTCACTAATATACCCCTAATTAAATTTTATACCACTTTTCAAATCAATATGATCACATTTTATAGAACAAGGGTAAAATAGAAATAGTTTGTTCAAAGTATTCTTGAAAGATTAAAGGAGCAAATATTTAGAAATACAACCCAAATGAGCAAATAAAAAGTAATGGAAATTGAAAAAAATAACTGTGACTTGATAGGATAATATCAAGACTCCTAGCAATGAGCGAACTCCCCCAAGAACCCCAAACCCCCCCCCCCCCCCCGAACCACCGGATAAAACTGATAACCAAATGGCTATCGACTCTACTAACAAAGTATCATACAAGGATATGGTGAAAGGAAACAATCACACTTCCATGGATTACTCCTTCTCTTGCCAGTTAGGCTCACTCCAAGAACCACCAAAAGATACAAATGGGCAAATAACACTCTCCACGGAAGATAGGCAAAGGATCTATGAACCATGGAGATTCCCAGTCATCATCAAAGCGGTGGGTAGAAAATTCAACCACCAATATCTTAAGACTAAATTGACTGACATATGGAAGATTCAGGAAAGCTTTGCTCTTATAGATCTGGGTAAAGAATTCTTTACAGTGAAGTTCGCTAGTGAAGAATACCAAAAAAGAGGTCTACAACAAAGTCCCTGGTTCATTGCAGGTTCCTACCTTTCCGTGTGAATTTGGGAGCCGAATTTCGTACCAACAGAATCAAGAATTCAAAGTACTGCAATTTGGATTCGTTTGCCCCATATGCCTACTAAATTCTACAACTTGGGAATTTTGGAACGCATAGGAAAAATGCTTGGAACTCTGGTCAAAGTTGATGCATGCACATCCTCTACCTTAAGAGGAAGTTATGCATGAGTATGTGTCTAGATCCCACTCGAGACGCCATTGCTAACATCAATACTCATAGAGGACCATCTCCAACAAATACAATACGAAGGAGAGGGGTTTCCTCTGCAAAGTTTGTGGTTGTCTCGGCCATACAACTTTATGATGCAAAATTAAGCTACCGTTACCAGAAACTCAAAATGAACAGTCGCTAGAGAACCCAAAAGAATCAGAACAACGCATACAAGAATGGCAAACGGTTATCTTCAAATACGGGAAAAGTCGCAAGACAAACTACAGTAGAAATCACATAACCAAGGCAGTTCCAGGTCAGTCTTCTAACCTTCATGATGATCAGAATGGACCATCAATGTCCACATCTGGAATTAGTGGAGGCGAAGAGGGCAAAGCACCACTTCAGATGCTTTCTCCAGGTCAGGGTCGGCCTAATTACCAAGCGGGCCAAAATGATAAATGGGCCAAGAATAATTATCCTCAACAGAATAACAAAGGAAAAGATTTGGTTAGCCCAAATCCTAAACCCGTTTCTGAGGCCCAGTCCAAGGGAACCCGAAGTCCCAATAACCAACATAAGGTTTTCTTGACTAGTATTTCTTTAGGAACTAAAAAGGATAGTAATGCTAATCCCAATGCTGAGGTCTCGTCACTCACCCAAAAAGTCTCTAAACCTAGAAATCCGGAACCCTCTTCTTCCTGTAATACTCCACCAATGGATCCTAACCCAACCAAGTAAATCACCGCTAACAGTCAAATTAAAGATATTGAAATGACTGAGGAAAGAGACACTCAGGATATTATCTCCCCTATTCATCTTCCCTCTAACACTAATTACCAACACAATAACCATAACTCTATTCCTCTTCTCACGACTTTGGAGAAGAAAGATAATGAGGATTCCAACAAGCCTCCTCAACAACTCCAACCAGAACCTCATAACATTCACCACTCCACCACTACCATTAAACCACCAACCAACATCTTGGTTGGAGATGGGCCTACTAGAACAAATGGTACCTCTCAAATTGACCTAGCAAGGGTTTTACTTCCAAATCCTCATTCAGAATCCCTATTACCTAGCCCAGTTAATCATGGACGGGATAAATCAGGGGCTCAAATCATATGGTCAGAACATATGTATGACAACCCTTATGAACCTAACCAATCAACCAAATCCAATCCCTCTAACTCCACACTTGATGAATGCAGAAATGATTGCCATGAGTCAAAATCTACCCTTTTTTCCTCCCAAAATGAGGGAACTGCTGGAATAAGGCCCCTGAATCCACCCTTAAACTGGGAAAAGGACAAAACACTAGAAACACTAAGAGAAGGGAATACGGAACTAGAGGGAATATTACAAACTCTGAAAGTTCCAAAAATAGAAGCCATAACCCTAAAAAGGCCAGTCTATCTCACATTCAAAAAGGTAACAAGCGAGATTTCAATTATCCGTATTCCCAAAGAGATCAACAAGCTGGACCTAGAGATAGTTCCCCCATGTCCAGCGACAGACACTTATTATAAGACCAAAATGTCACCTCTATCTTAGAAGAGAAAGAGACAAGACTCTGTAATAGGAAGGGGAAAGGAGATCCTAATGGATATCTAGGAATGGGACATACCAACCATGCCAATGATGAATTGCATCATTTGGAACACTAGGGGGGCCAATAATGCTAAATTCAAGAGGCATTGCAAAGCCATGATAGAGATGCATAAGCCCATTATCCTGGAACTCCTTGAAACCATGATGGGGGATCATAACAGCTTGCTGAGGACTTGGGGTTCTCAAACAAAATTCATTATCATACTGTGAGGATATCAGGGGGTCTAGTCATTATGTGGAATGATTATAATATCAGTATTAACGACATCAACATCTCCCCTCAAGGTATCCATGTAACTGTTCAGGTTAGCAACCTTTCTTCTTGTTGGTACTTCAGTGCTATCTATGCTAGTAACCACTTCCAAGATATAAAAGTTATTTGGAATCAAATTATAAACCTTTCTGATACCATTAATAATGACCTTCAAAAAGCCTGGTTGGTGGGTCGGGACTTCAATGAGATTCTGTCTTTCTTTGAGAAATTTGGAGGAAACAGTTTTAATTCCAGCAGAGTATCCCACTTCTGGGACTGCATCAACCAAAGTAACCTCATTGAATTAGGATTTAGAGGAAGCAAGTTTACATGGAAAAATAAAAGGTATAGGAATAGAAGCTCCCTTATTCTTGAAAGACTAGATAGATGGTTTGCAAATCAGGCTTGGATTGATCTTTTCCCTGAAGCTTATGTTACTTACTCCCTAGGACTCATTCGGATCACTCACCCTTACTGATTTGTCTCAAAAGAAACCTTCCTATCAGTGTCAAGCCTTTCAGAATGGAAATAATCTGGTGCTCTCACCCTTCTTTTCCTGATATGGTTAGGAAATCTTTTGACTCTTCAACCTTAAATCTTACTCAAGCTCTACACACTTCAAAGAACAGATTACCAGATGGAATAAAGATGTTTTTGGAAATATCTTCACCAAAAAAAAGAACCTTCTTGCTAGAATTGAGGGTATTCAGAGATCTAGAGCTTACCTTCATAGCCTTTTTCTCTAAGAACTAGAGCACACCTTGGTTAGGGATTATAGCTTAATACTTCAACAAGAACAAGAGTTTTGGAGACTCAAATCCAGGATAAGTTGGTTTGCTGAAGGAGACTGCAATACCAAATTCTTCCACACCTCTGCTTTAAATAGGAGAAGAAGGGATAGAATCAATTCTCTTAGGGATGATTCTGGGAATTGGAACTACTCTGAAGAGGATATTAAGATTTCTATCTTCCAATACTACAACAATCTTTATTCTACTGAGCATCATGCTGCTCCTTTGGGTTTCCAACTAAACCCATCGTCTAGAGGAACCATCTGTAAGGAAGACCACTCCAGACTTGAGGCTATTCCTGAAATTACTGAGATTAAATCTATTGTTTTTTCCTTTAAGCCTGACAAAGCTCCTGGCCCTGATGGTATCCATCCCTTACTTTATCAAAGGTACTGGGATATCATTGGCTCAGCTGTTGTCAATTTTTACAGACAAACCTTTCATAAAATCACAATGGAGGAGGTTGTGAACAATACCTACCTTTGTTTAATCCCTAAGTGTAGGAATGCCATTAACCTCAGGAACTTCAAACCTATTGGGTTGTGTAATACTCAGTATAAGATCATTAGCAAAATCATAGCTCATCGTTTGAAGCAATATCTCCCTACTCTGATCAGTCATACTCAATCTAGTTTCCTGTCCAATAGACGTACTGCTGATAATGCTATCATTGTCCAGGAATACATCACCCACTTTGCTAAAATGAGAGGGAAAAAACCCAACATGATCTTAAAAATTGATCTTAAAAAGGCTTTTGACAGAATTGAATGGTCCTTCATCAAGCAAGCTCTATTCTTTTTCAATATCCCTGACAAACAAATTAAGCTCATTATGTCTTGCATCTCCACTTCCAGCATCTCCATACTTATCAATGGGGGTAGGACTAACTTCTTCAAGTATACAATAGGGATTAGGTAAAGGGACCCGCTCTCCTACCTTTTTATCATGTGCATGGAGCTACTCTCTAGAAGGATTGATTATGAGGTGGATAATCTTAATTAGACTTCAATCTCTATTAGTAGGAAAGACCCAGAATCTCTCATCTCTTCTTTGCTGATGATCTTACCCTTTTTGCTAGAGCTGATGGAAAAAACTGTCATACTATCATAAATACCTTAAACAGTTTCAATCAACATTCAAGTCAAAAGATCAACATCTCCAAATCCAAGATCATTTTTTCTAATAATTGCAACCATGATGAGAGGCTGCTCAAAACCTCAAATCAAGCCTTCACAAGACTTTGGTAGGTATTTAGGTTTCCCTATTTTCCACCAAAAACCACTCATTAGGGATTATAACTTTATCCTTGACAATCTTAGGTAGAAGCTTAGTGGCTGGAAAGCTACATTACTCAATATGGCAGGAAGAACTATTCTTGCTAAGACTTCTTTAGGAAGCATCCCTGTAACACCCCGTACTTAATTACGTGCATTAGTCATTGTTATATGTGTTGGAGTATATGTATTGATCCTAAGTTAGGTATATATGAGTTTAAGTATGAGTATTGATTATTTTGAGATGGTTTCAAGTGTGTAGTTTGATTATAGGTGTATAGGAATCGACTTTATTTATACCGGAATTTTCCCGTCGATGGTTCCATACGAAGTTTATTGAATAATCTTTCCAACGATATAAAGATTTCCAAAAACGGATAAGTTTCGGATATAAGCGAGCTCGTTCGAAACTTTAAAACGGTGGCCGGGATGTGAACAGTAAATGTGCAGGAAAACTACTGAGGCCTGCCAGTTTTTTGGGTCAACTTTGAACGATCATAACTCCCTAAATATAATGAACTGGGAGAGATACCACATATCAAAAGAAAGATCTCTGAGTCTTCTTTCCAATGCAATTGGTTTCATCCAAATCCAATATCTGAGTAAGGAGTTATACTCGTTTTACTTCAGCCTCTCAAAACAGATTTTTAGGGTCAACTTCAAACGATCATAACTACTTGTACAGGACGAAATGGGTGGCTTAATTTATATGAAATGAAATACCTTTGAATTATCTTTCTAACGATACCAATTTCACCCAAATCCGATATCGGAGCAAAGAGTTATGGCCGATTTACTTTAGCCTATCAAAACAGTCCACCATGGACAGATTCGGATTTACTTAAATTTTTAAGGGCAATATGGTCATTTTCCATCACCTCTTGAACGAAAATTGGTCATTATATACATATACTTAGCCTCATATCCATTATTTATCATCCATTATTGAAAACTAAGAAACCCTAGCCAAATTTCAACTCCAATTATCTTGTGATTCAACCGTAGAAAATCCAAATTGATTCCGTAGTTGTGTTCACCGTCTCAAGGGCTTCGAGAAGCACCCCTTATTTGTGCCAACAGGACTTCGAAATCAAAAGGGCCATTTTTTTGGTAAGGATGTAAATTATGTTGGTGTTATTTATATGGATATGTATATATATATATATGCATGTGAGCATAAGAAGTATGTTATTTGATTGTTGTTGAAAGATGATTGGAAATGATGTTGGATTATTCTTGTGCATGGTTGGATTATGTTAAATTGTGAAGGAATTTGGGGTGATGATGTGGTATTGATGATGTGGTATTGAAATGATGATTATATATATATACACACATAAACCTATTGTTCAAGTTGGTTTTTGGAATGTTTTGCAAATATTGGTAGTATGGAATTATGGAAGAGAATTGTGGTGTTGGGTTGCTAATACTAGATGCCAAACATTTCATTGTAGATAAGTGATTTGTAAAGGCGGGAAGTTGTGTTGAATTGGTATCTGAATCTACAACGAGGTATGTAAAGCATACTCTAACAATGTTCTTTGGCATGAAAACACCAATGTTCCATCAAGTAAGATTCCGAGGTTGTCCAAAAACATGTATTGTTCTACGTTACCAACGAAGTTGTTTCCATCCTATAATTGTCAAAATGTTTCATTGATAGACCAAAAGGCTCTTATTTCATTGTTGTGATATTGATGATTCTGAAACACATTGTTGATGTACCAATGAGTCTTTATTACATCGTTATTGTATAGAAGGTCTATTACTTGGTTCCTATTGATGTATCATTGTTTCAAAGTATTAAAATGTGGAGGCGACCGAAATAACAATCTCAAAGATTAATTGAACTAAGTGATGGAAGTTCTCTCTTATCGGGTGGTATCCCAGGGGCATAAGCCTAGCATGGGTCGATCCCTATTTCATGTGTTTATGGGTGGTATCCCAGGGGCATAAGCCTAGCACGGGTCGATCCCAGTTGATATGTACTGGAGGCATCCTAATGGTCACAGTACAGTACAGTAATGATTACAAAGACGATAAGAACGAAGGTAAAGTGATTGAATAAATACAATGTACAGGTTGTCACAAGTTCTAGTAAGTATGGTCCACTCCTATTACGACTTATTCACTTGTTTCTGATTTCTATTAAGCTCCTATATCATATGTGATTATTTACAGCTTTACATACTCAGTACATATTTCGTACTGACGTCCCTCACGGGGGACCTGCATTTCATGCTGCAGGCACAGGTACCTCAGCTCATACACCGCACAAGTAGGAGCCAGGTCATACAGCTATTGTTGGTGAGCTCCAGTTTGCTTCGGAGCTTTCCGAGTCGGTTCCTTATGTTTTGTTATTGTACATGAGTCTTGTGTGGGCAGGGGTTTGTCCCAACCCTAGTTATGTCATGTATATCCTAGAGGCTTTGTAGACATAAGGAAGGGTAAAGTCATGGAAGTTTATATAGTGATGTTATATCTGTAAATGTGGTGGCCCCGACGGCCAAGTATTATATATATATATATATATATATATATATATATATATATATATATATTTGCGCGTGTTGTGCTGATACAGGTAATTAGACCTTTCTATATGCAACGAAGTGCTGTCCAATTTTTTGGTGACATGTAAGTGAAAGTACAGGTATTTGAACGGGTTCTCCCGGGCCTTCTCGGCTTCGGGTGCCAGTCTGGCCCGATGGGATTTTGGGGCGTGACAATCCCCAACCATATCATGCAATTTATTCAACTTTCTAGATAAATTCTTAAGGCCATTGACAAGATCCTAAGAGACTTTATCTGGGGTTCCACCTCTGACAAGAGGAAACTGTATTTAATTTCTTAGGATACAGTTACTAGACCAAAAATTGAGGGGGGTTTGGGCATCCAAAAAGCTAAGTTTAAGAACAAGGCTTTGCTCATGAGTCTAGCTTGGAGGTTTACTCATCAACCAACAACTCTTTGGACTAGGGTCTTAACCAACAAATACAACTCCATTGGAACCACTCAACCTACATTAGGATCTAGGACCTGGATCAGTCTAGCGAAGTCTTGGTAGACTTGCACTGAAGCAAGCACCTGGAGTGTGAAGGATGATCATCATGTTAGATTTTGCCTGGACAGATGGCTACCAAATAACACTCCCCTTAGGAATACCATTCAAGGACACCTTAATAAAAATGATGAAGATCTCAAACTTGCTGAGGTCTGGACCAACTCATCTTAGAATTTTGACAATCTTTCCATTAACCTTTCCTTCGAGACCAAGCAGCTCATTGTTAACTTCCCTAATAACAAAAGGCCTATAGACACTCCCCTTTGGAGACTTACTGGTAGTGGAAAATTCTCTATTGCTAGTGCCTACAATCATGTTTCTCAGTTGGAAAAACATACTCAACGGGGCAATACTTGGTCTGGGTTCTGGAAGATCCATATCCCTAATAAAATTAAGTTTTTTCTTTGAAAATTCTTTCATAACAAGCTTTCTTCCAACTCTCATCTCTCAAAAATAGGAATCTCCAGCAGCAAATTCTGTAAAAGTTGTCCCTAGGAAGAGGAGAACTTAAATCATATCTTCTTTGATTATATCAACGCTAAGCAGCTTTGGAGAGATCTCAGTGCCAAAGCCGCTCAACCCTCTAAGCTTAAGCCCACTGACTTTTCTTCTTTGAACTGCCTTACTAATTGGAAGAATGTTCGAAACCAGAAGTTTGACAAACTTCTTCTCTGGGCGAAAATACTTCCTTATTGTTTATGGACAATTTGGACAACTAGGAATACTAACAACTTCACTGGACAAATGTATAACGCTTCCTTCAAAGACGCATATACACAAGCTGTTGAGTTCTCCCACATACACTCTGATGGTAGGCTCCCTCATACGTTAACCACTATCAACATCAATTGGATCCCTCCAAAACACGGAACCTTTAAGTTGAACATTGATGGATCTTGCTTAGGTAATCCTGGGAAGGGGGGGTATTGGTGGGGTAATTCGAAACCACAAAGATGACTAGCTGCTAGGATATTCAAAAAACTTTCTTATTGGAACCAACAATCTTATAGAATTACTTGCTTTGAATGAAGGACTAAAAATCATTGAAAGTCATCAATTAATACCTACTCAAATCAACACGGACTCCCAGGAAATAATAAGGATGCTTAAAAAAATCATGATATTTATGATTGTATTCTTTATGATTGCAGGTGCAGGTTAAGAAGGTTGGGGATTCCAGACATACGCCACTGCTTTAGGGAAGCCAATATGGTGGCTGATTCACAAGCAAAAATGGGAGCAAACTCAACGTTTTTTGATGAAGCAAGAATTTTTGAAGTTCCTCTAGTGTGTGCTCGTAACGCTCTATGGACAGACACGATAGGAACTACTGTTCAAAGAAGTGTTAGATCTAGTTCTAATGGTAGGGTAGATCACACTTATCAAGTGTTTCAAATCAACCCTGGTTGATAAACTAAAAACATGTAACTGTACTACTGGGCTCCCTTTAATTTCTATGAAACTTTCATTATTATCAAAAAAAAAAAAGTAATGGATGGAGTATTATATATCTTATTTTCAAGAATACAAATCTCTTTTTTTTTTTTTGAAAACTTACATATAAATATATTTATACAATATAGTAAAAGTTCTTTACACTGACCGTTTAATGTACTTCAATCTCTTTTCAAAAAATTATTTTTTAAATAGTTTTTTTTTTTTGCGATTTGACAAGCACGTCAATTGTGATTACACCTACAATCTATAAGTGAATATAAAAATTATGTGTTCGAAGCCTTATATGAATATCACATATATAAATCTTTTTCATTTCTAGTAAAACATATATAGACTGATATAATAATATTTTTTTTATAAAATTATTTGTTAATGAACAAAAGAATATATATTTAAATAGGTTAACAACTTAAATTTTAACTCATCAAGTTTATGCATGATAGTATTTTTTGCATAAAAAACTAAAATATTAGAAGTTTGGAGTATTGAAAATTTTGGCCGAGTCAGAATTTTCACTTAGAAAATTTAAATTATAAGAAAATAAAAATAGGAATAAAAAAATTTAATATTTACCATATAAAAATAAAAATAATTTTATTTGCTATGATAGTATTTTGAGGTGTAAACCTAAAATCGAATTAAAATTATTTACTTGATAATTTTTCTTGACATTAATAAGCAGTTCTCTTATTTCAAATTCAAAATAAGGAACATTAGACCAAAAAAAATATTTGTATGATAGATTTGAAGTATAAACTATGTTTGGCTCTGGCATAAAGCTTATGAAAACTCAAATTTGTCAATATAATATATTAATAAACTTTATTATAAAAAAAAATTTGTCCTCTTTTCTGTTTGAGACAAAAGAATGTAGAGTAGTATATGAATTAGTTGGTAATTTGAGAAATTCAAAAATAGTGAAACACCCCTTGAGGCGTTTAGAGGTGTTTTTCAAAAAATTAAAAGTAGTAAAAAAGTATTTCAAAATATTTATGGCCAAACAAATATTTCAAAACGAAATGAAAATGTATTCCGAAATACTGTGAATAATATTTGTGACCAATTGCTTACGTAGTTTACTCTAAATTTCAAGCATTCCATCTAATTCATTTATTTTTCTTGATATTTTTATGCTCTATTAAATATTAAAAATAATAATTCATTAAATTATGTTTATATATTATTTTATTTCAATTTAACGTATTCTATTTTTTTATCACACTAATATCATTAAATTTTTATTATATTAAAGGGATAAAAATATAAAATAATTAATTTATTAAATTTTTAAAATAATAAATAGTACTCACATTAGTTATGTTATAAATAAAGTGAAGCAATTGCAAAAAATGATTAGATTAAATCTCAGATTAATTGAAAAGAAGAAAAAAAAAGTGCATGATATTGAATATTACTTTTTGAAAAAAAGCTCCTACGAGGAAAGTGATAATTGATGATCATTTGAGGACAAAATTGAGTTCACATCGTACACAAAATATTTTTGTTGTTTCAATGTGTGATTTTCACATGTCTATTAGAATTTAGTACAACTTGAATGACTTTTCAGAAATTTAATATAATCTTTTCATGTTGTACAACTACTTGAAGTTGGATTGTATTGTCATAATTACAAACTTGTTGAAATGATATTTTTACCCTTATTGAATTAAATCAGGTGAGTTCAGGATGTACCAATTGAGTCCATTTGTTGTTAGATCTTAAATTCTACATATGTTTTGTTGTTATGGATAAAAGATCTATTTTTCCCTATATTTTACTTCAATTGTTAAAAGTGTTTTAGACCTGGAATGTGTTTAGTAGAAAAGAAAATATTTTCTTAAAAAATAAGTAGGTTTCTTAAAATAAGTTATCACTAAATTATAGTATTCTAACATAAAATAAAAAAGCTCATTATTTGAATCACTTTTTTACGTCTAATAAATCATAGTTTATAATTACATTTAAATGTATGAAAACCAAAAAATAATTGTGCAAATAAAAAAGAATTCTTCTCTTTTTTTTCAAGATATTTATATTATAATAAACATATTCAAAAATCACACCATAAAAAAAAATATTTACATGAAGTTAAATATCTTATTAAAACAGCAAATATAATTAATATACAAAGCATTTAAGGAAAAAATGTGGGGTCCGCATTAATTTAATGTTACATATAAGGATACACTTGGCATTTAAAAAAAGTTGTTTGGTTATTTTGTCATTATAAATTTGTGACCTGCTTTTAAGATTATAGTTAGGATATACATAGGTCGGGTTGGTTCGATTTTTATTAAAAAAGAAAAATCAATCATGTCGATTTATTAAAACTATAAACTAAATCAAATCAACATAAAATTAGTTTTTTCGGTTTAGGTTTTAGTCGATTCTTTCATTTTTTTTTTATAATCAGTAGTTTTTACAATTATATTGTGATCGAAGATTAGATCAAATAAATTTTCATCATGTGCTAATGAAAAATCACAATTATGAAAAAATGAAAAGCGAAAAACTATCTTGAAACTAAAAAGTGATCAGATGAAGAGTGAAAAGTGTAGATTTTAAGTTTATATTGGATTTTGGATCATTTAATTAGCAATTAATGGACAAATATTATAACTTAAAGACCCATATCTAAATATATATCTACGTCTACTTTCAAATTATTGAAAATTACTAAAACTAATTGAAAAAGTATTTAAAAAGTAGATTATAATTAATATTTCATGTATTAAAAAGTTTGAATATATATATATATATATATATATATATATATATATTACGTCGGTTTGATTCGGGTTCGGTTTGACTTTTTTCTGGTCAACAACAAATCAAACCAAAAATGGTCGTTTTTTTTTTTCTAACGTCAAACCAAATCATAATTCGGTTTTTTTCTCGGTTTGGTTTGGTTTGGTTCGTCGATTCGGTTTGACTTGACGGTTTGGTCTAAACACCCCTAACTGTAGTATAGAAATAAACATTCTACAATTTTATGAAACGACAATTTTGCCCTTGATCGTCCTCCAACTCACTCTTTTATATAATTTAATAAAATAATAAATAATATAATCAATTTTTTGTTTGATTTTAATTTGATACGAAGTAAGAAAGTAAAAAATAATTTTCAATCTTGTGTCTTAAATTAATAACATGTAGAATGTGTCAAAATCTATTTTAATCTTGGTGTTAAACATGACATGTGAAAAGTTATAATTCAATAGTTAAAAAAAAAGGCAATTTTTTGAAACAAATTTAAACGAAGAGTAAGACAAATAAATTGAATGTATGGACTATCATTTAAATATTTATAAATTTATTTATTATTTTATTACACTTGTAGAGTAATTAATATGCAAATAACAACTAATTTTATCTTTTATGTGGGTCCATGTGATATATTATATCAATTGAAATGTGATTGACATTTACAAAAAATAACTTGACTTTTTTGTCATTAAAAATTTATGGCCAAGCTTTGATGCCTAAAAATATAAGTAAGCAAAATAGATTTTTTTTTGAAATTACAAATATACACTTGATCGTCCCACTCTTCACACTTCTATATAATAATAAAAATAATACATATTTATACACATCATGTACAGTCGAAGCATATAGCTAGTGTATACTTCGGTCATGTTGGCAAAGTAGATGACTGGCCGGAAGGTATATTTATGTAAGTTCCCCTAATTGGCACTAGTATTAGGGCTACATATTTAGCCCAAATCAATTAAACTATATCAGATAAGTTGAATTGGACGAGTTAAAATGAACTGATTGAGCAAGGTCATATTTTGATGTGTTAAATTTTGGTTCTCCTACTTGTATGCCAAACCAGGGTTGGCCATTGTTTCCTGTGAGTTTGATGATTTTCGGAAATTAAGAGAAAAAAAATTTGAAATTTATAATATATACTCTTCTTAAAGGAAACTTTAGTATAAGCTTTTCTTCACTTGTTTAATGAACGATGAGATAAAAGGCAAGTTTTTTTTTTCTTGGTTTCTAGATATTCAACCTTATGATATGAGAGAAACAAAAGGTTCTTTTCTTTTGCCTTTTCAACTCAAACTAGAGAAAGCATACATTGAAAGGAAAAAAAATTAAAATATGTATTCAAATTGAGGCCTAAATAGCATAAGAGAAAAAAAGTTGTGGAATATAAAATTCAAAAGGAGAATTCAAAGTATTTGAAGTTTGAATTGGAGATGCACTTGTATAAACTTCAATATATTCACTCACACGTTATTCGACTTTACAATTTGGATGTCGCCAACTCTACAAAAAATAAGTTATTAACATGTGAAAAGTTACAACTAGTCTTTCAATAATTCAACCCAAAACTAAACTCCGCTTGAAAATTAATTCCATCGGCAGACGCGTTTTTAACACGTTTTATATATCTTTTTACAAAAACGCGTGTAATTCAGATGTGTAATTACTTGTATTTATGCACAAAATAATTTGAGATTGAGATCGATCATGCAATATAATATGCGTGGTGTTCGGGTAAACTTTCACTCCACAAAAGTAATACGTATCCGTATTTAGAGTGAGATCTTATGGCAGATTCTTAGTAAAAAGATTGGACAATTTCGTACATGTGGTTCAACGTATACACATTTGTTTCGGCAATTATTACTGCGTTTGCCTTAAGAGAAAGAAAAGGAGAATGACTCGATCAGTCACTAATATTATTCGGTTTATTAAATTTCTTCTGTTGGTTTATAATGTTTACGTAATTGTAATAATTTTGTACCTATTAACGTCCCTTACTTATGGAAGTTCCAGTAATTCTATCCAACATTTTGGCCCCACATTGCCCTCATTTCATTCTCCTTCTCATGTATTTGTTGATCTGATCTTCTTCTAAGATTCCCTATATGATGATGCCATGATTGCTTCTTTTTCTCTTAGCTCCAAACTATCTTATATTCATATCTCATAATATATTTGTTTGTTGCTTATTATCTTGATTTACCACATTGTGTTGTTATCTTTCTTGTATATCAAGATTGGATTTTCGCGTTTAAGGTTTCGTTCTTGAATTGTTATTCCATGTGTTCTTGCTCGTTGCAACTGATTTTGAGTAAAAGGAAGTATCGGTTATTCGAGGTAGGTTGATTGTTTGATTTGTTGTGGTTCAATTACTTGAGGAATTGTTCTGCTACTTGATAGCTTTGGTGGAAGGGAAATTCTGGGTAATACGCGAGCTATGAAATGGTTCGTGTGACTGAAATTTTGCGTAGTTTAGTATTTACTAGTCTAGTGTATTCACGTTAGTGGAGCATTGAGAGAGGGAAAAGATGAAGACGGAGAAAGATGAAGAGAGGCATATGGATCCTTTGTTTCCTAGATTACATATAAATGATGCAGATAAAGGAGGGCCAAGAGCACCTCCAAGGAACAAAATGGCTCTTTGTGAACAGTCGTCCAGATCGTCACAAAGTTTCACCTCTACTTCTGCTCCTACACCGCGAACAATGTCAATGCTGCCTCTCCCGCCTAATGGTGGAAACTCTATCCCTGCAGCATCTCCTAGTCTTGTAAGTACAGAATTTAGTGTATTCTTCCAAGTGTTGCTAATATGTTATTTGGTAGAATTATGATGACTTGTTGGAATCGATTGAAAGCTCCTTTGATGCTCCTTCTATAGACCTTGCAGCCCTTTTAGGAAGTCAAAAATGTGGTTTTTTTTTTTTTGTTACTATGACGTATCAAAGTAATATCAGAACTTCAGTGGATTGTAGTTTGCATATGTGTGTCGAACAAAGTAGAATTCATATGGTCTTAGAAAAAGGAGGTAAACTAGGTATAGATAAAATTATTATAGAAGCATATACTGAGATCTTTTCTGTAATTCTGTAATCACTTTATTCGTCATCCAAAACCTTTTGATTTTCAATCTACTTCCATTCCTTTTGTTCACTTATTGCTTGTGCTGTTTCAGATTGAGTGAATCTGTTTATCCCCTTCATTGCCAACTCAAGGTATTAGAAAACTGTACTTTTGATTCATAGACAGTGTCTTTCCTTAGATGGGAATTTCATGAATGCTTTCGACCCATTATGACTGCTATAGCCAAGAAGGTTCATTTTGCTGTCTCATTCAATCTGCTCACATGAGCTCTTGAACCCCCTGTAGGTTGGTTGCAACAAAAGGAACTATTTTTCCCACAATGCATCCGAGTCTTCTCATTTCGTTGAGATACTTCATCCGTATTCTTCTGGAGGGATGAACTTTACAATGAGACGTCCTGATGTACCACCAGTGAAGTCGCTAAATCCTCAAGTTTTATGTCTTAAAGGGAATTTGCGTGGTACATCTCAGCTTAATCCTATTCAGTCGCACAGTTTATCATACTCCAATAGTAACCCTACTGCCAACAAGTTTGGAAGGGAAAATGATTTTTGTGGTCAATCAGGGAAACCTCTATATCATGGTAACATACATAAAAATGCGGACAAAGAAAAAGTGGCTATATCAAGCCAAAAACCTTCTTTGAAATTTCAAAGTGTTTTCGAAAAGCAATTTAAGGATACAGGCAGTACGCAAGTAAAGTGCCGGGAGTATAATATAAATCAAGCTGGAGATATAGCTAAGTGCCAAAAGAGAGAGCATTGTGTTAAACTACCTGCTCCTCATCTGTCAACTATAGAGACGACAGTGGTGCGTGAAGCTCCAAGTCCAGGACATAGCAAGCTAAATATTAAACCATTTGTATCAAGAGCTCCGGAAAATAGATGTGGTCTGGTAGGTGATTTGAATAGATGTAGTGATTCTAATTCTGAATCGGATGAAGATTCTTGGATTCAACACAAAAGGAAGGCCGTGGAAGATGTTACATATGCGAAACATGAAGATGCCACGACTAATAGATGTTCTTCCAGAATGGAAGGTCCGTCATGCTCCTTTCTACCTCACAGAGACAACCAACAAAGTCCTAAGAGAGTTAAATCCTCTTCTGGCTGTCCTGAAGACCAGATTAGTGGGCCTCCAGATGTAGGAGGTGCAGACAGAAGCGAGGGGATCTCAGAAGCTTCGTCCTTGAACTCTAAATTAGTAGAAAAAATGTCTTCAGATAATGTCATAGCATTGATAGGTCAAGAACTATTCTGGAAAGCAAGAAGAACCATTGCACAGTAAGTCTCTTTAGCTGATCATCTTTATATATATTCAACTTGCCGTGACAGTAGAGTTGAAAATGTGTGGCTTGAACTAGGGGTCGGTCGAAGATATGTTCTGATCCTCATTTGTCTACTTTCAACCTATATCATGCACATATCATATCATATCTTGTTCTTTTTGCTCCATTTCATCCGTTTCATCCTTATAAAAGAGTTATCTTCAGGAACTATGACCTATAAAAGTAGATGAAATTTAAGTAGTCAAATTGGCATAAACACCATATTTACAAGAACCTCAAAATTGTAACTATCAATATGAAGTTCTATGTTAGTTTAGCCTTTATGATCTATGTTTTGTTGTCTCACTGCTTCACTGTATAAGCCTTAAAATCATATACGTCAACAAATTTCTGAGAAATAATAATGTCTGATTTTCAGGACAGAGATCCCATCTTTATGATGTTATAGTTGTTGCCGCTATGATGACTATAGATGTAATGAGAACAATTATTTACGATAGGAAGATCTCTTCTGTTTCCTGTTCCAATAATTTTTCTGAAATCTACATTTAACCTGCGCTTCACAATTTTTCAGCCAGCAGCGGATCTTTGCAATACAACTATTTGAGCTACACAGACTAACAAAGGTACTTTAGAGTTTTATCAGTTAGATTGCCCTTTATCTTTGGTTTTTTTGAAGAGATGTAGCGTTCAAGAGTCACATGAAGGATGGTAGTTTATTCCTTCATTTTCAATGTCCTGCCTGTATGCTTTAATAGAAGGGCAGAAAAATCTTATAAATCTACCTGCTATCGACGACCAAGTGCAATAAAATCAATAATTAGAAAGGGGTTAAGGAGGTTTCTTAGTGTTTTGTAAAAACTAACTTATCTTAGCATCTTTACAGGTACAGAAAATGATAGCCAGATCACCAGATATATTGTTCAAAAGCAATTTCTATATCAACCAACCTTCTATCAAATTTTCTTCCTTGAAGAATTTGCCATGTGATGATGTTCTTGAGCCTCCTGTAGTAGCTGTCGGACAAAAGATTTCTCCAAAACCAAACAATTTTGAGATTCCAATAGATAATGTTTTTCTTCCCCTCCCCAAAGATGATGATAAGAATAGTATACCACAGCAGCCAGCTCAAAAACCAAATGTAGGGACACCAACATCGAGATCTTTTGTATCCGATCCAAAATTAGCACCTCGGTGCTTCCAACCACCTCCTGGATATCAGTGGTTAGTTCCAATAAGGTCACCTTCTGAAGGACTTGTTTATAAACCTTATACAGGACCTTGTCCACCGCCTGGAGGGATCATAGCACCAGTTTATGGTAGTTGCAGGTCTGTCATTCCATCTCCCACAGGTGGAGAGTTTGCGAATGTGCCTTATAGTGTACCGACTTCTCACAAGCAAGGTGTTGGGATTTTTCCTGGTCCTGCAATATTTGATCAGTCCTGCATTCAACCTTATTCCATGCCTGTGATAAAGCCATCTGCTTCAAGTTCAGCTATCGAGCAAATGAATCCACTTTCCAGAATCAAGTCAAATGAGAAGGAGAATAGTCCACTTATGCATGATGTCAACTCAGTCAGGCCTCATCAAATATCATGCAACATATCATGCCAGAAGAGCGCGGTCATGTCAGATTGTGATCGAACTTTTCAGGTGGATAGAGCGAGTGACATGCAAGGAAGTACTGCAAGTAGTCCTCCTGAGAGGGCACAAAAGGATGCACTCTCTCTTTTTCCTATCACACCAACTGCAAAAGGTTCAGATCAACCAGTTCAAGATAACGACACCGAGCAGCGAATACAAGTGATCAAGGTTGTGCCCCATAACTCAAAGTCAGCATCTGAATCTGCAGCTCGGATTTTTAGGTCTATACAAGAAGAAAGGAAATTGAATTACTAGTATGCAAAACCTTACAACTTAATCTTGTAAGAAAAGCTCTTTCTGCTGTATCGTTTCCCTTATCTAAAGTTCATTTTTTTGGTTTTCCTCTTGGATTAAAGATTCTTTACTGTATATACATTCAATGGGAAGTGAAAAGAATACAGATTCATTCTTTTTCTACAAAGTGTTCCTTCTCTTGATTTTCTCTTCCAATCATCCTGCTCCGTTATATTTCTTCATCTGTAGATTGACTGGAAACTTGCTAAATGTGTAGAACTACAGAGACGATACACAAGAATGTACGGCCTTAAAATTGTTTTTTCCTAGTTAAAAAAGAGACCCACTTCTCCGAAATGAAATTAAGGTAGGAGTCAGTGGAGGAAGGACATGTTCATGTCCTCATCTTTCAGCATAATGATACAATTTAAACTTCTTGCCAATGGCACCTGCAGCGTGTGGCACAATATATACAATGTCTCGGAAGTGGGCTCGATGAAACAGTCCAGTAAACATATCTGATATTTTCTGTTAGAAGCTATGCTTCAAGTAGCTTTCTTTAATTTAGTGATTAGTCTGGCTGGCCACATACATGGATATTCTTATTATGTAAACTGACTCCCCACAACCCTTTGTTGAACAAAATTTTAAGTGTCGATCATTCAAACTTCTGGTTGCTCTTGAGTCAACAGTAATGAAGTTAAGCTTTTATTTGAATCAGAATAGTATTTATGTATTCTACTGCAAATAGAGTATCTTAATTGTGATAGATGTCGGAAAGCTTACACATGCCAGTACAGAAGACATCCAACTCAAATATGAAATACTGGGTTTTCATCTAATATTGTATCATAATCAGGAATATCGATCGATATATCTTTAGTATAACATGGGCAATGTTAATCATTTCATCGGGCCTTTAATATTCTGTAGACTCCGAATAACAGCAATAATGTGGCAGAAGGCTTGTTGTCATACTTGAATATATCAGATCACTAAGTAATGGAACTTCAGAAGCCCAGATACTTGGACGAGAGTTTTAGTAACGGATCTAATGTACTAGGAGAAAATTTTCGAGCAAAAAGAGTACAATGTGAAGTCGTCTGGTTATTGTTGACACACGACCTCTGGTCTTCCGAAAGTCTCTTGAGAAAATGATCTGTAACATCAGCCTTTCCAAATGTAGCAGGATGAGCACCGCCTCTAGACCAGTCTACCCAAGTGAGACTCGTATTTGCCAGGAGATGAGGAGATTGGATGTGCAGCATTGTTGGGAAATAGTGCTCATCGACATAGCACGATGGTTTGCAGAAATGTTTAAATTTGGGGTAGTATAGCTCGTCTTTAATAATGTCAATAGCTAGTTTCCTGTCAACTTCAAACCACTGGGATCCTTTACGCCATTGAGTGATTTTAATCTCAGGTAACATCTTCTGATTGTACCGCCCTCTTCCAACAGATCTAGGATCATCAAATGAACTCACAAAGCTGTACCTGGATTCTGATATGTAGCGATAGACAACGCTGAAGTTGTGGAGAGGAATGCATGACTCAGATAGGAGTACAAACCATTCGTTCGATATATCAAGCAATGCATTAGCAAGAAGCCGCCTTTCAGCATCAATGATGCTAATCTTTCCCCACTCTGCCACCTACACGAAATGGAAGTCACACAATTATGACCAGAATACAAGTACGCTAGCCTCATCAGTTCTACTTATCTTACATCAACGTTTAGAAGAATATCAAAGCAACTCGGATCACTAAATCTTGCAAAACATGATTTCAGCCTTGCATCACCAAAATAACTCAAATCAATCTTCTATATAAGTAACAAATAAACTTCACCCTGCAAACGAAAATATATCTGACAAGCAATGGTTCTACTCTCCCAAAAAAACTTGCTATTGAAAGACATAGTTACGCGAATAAATTCTGCTCTCTCTATGGAAACACTCTTCAAAATGGTATCAGAGCATACAGAATTTCACGTGTTTGACTCATTAAAAAAAATCAAGCTCTCACGTGAGCACACGTGTTGAAGACTTAATTTAGATAAAACGGTCCATGCAATTCAAAATTTACACACCTTGTGACAAATAAGACGGGATAAAAATATTTTGTGCACAATTTTGAATAAAATTAGTACAATCACATTACCTGACTAGGAATTTGCCTGCCATAAAACACTGATGAACTTGGGAAATCAGATTGATAGGATGGCAAATTATGAATGTAAATTGAATAAAGCTCTTCATTCCCCGCGAAAAACCTGTCCCATAAAGGCGCCAAAGGCAAAGGCCCTCGCGTCAAGAACATGAACGCGATCTTAGCCCTTCTCTTAAAAGGAAAATGTTTCACTTGAGGAACAAACGAAGCTCGCCAAAACAGCTCAGCATCATTCATAGAATGATGCACGTTTAATGACGGCCTAATCCAATTCTCTAAACTATTTAATTCTTGAAAACATGGTTGCATTCTTGATTGTACCACAGGGATTACATTCTTCACTTCTGAAAATCTAAGCATAAACATACTTAAAACTGAAAAAACAATTCCTAGACCTAAAAACAACAACAGAAACTGAAGTATTTTTATTGATAAAGGCTTGTTGTCTTTGCCATGCTCAAAGATCCCCATATTCACAAACTCAATTTCAATCACACCAAAATGGGGCAAAAGATTCTACTCAAATCTATTTTTCTTTTGGACGAGAAAAATCTAATCTTTTTAATCTTACCAAATTTCTACGACAAGAATATGTAACACACCATAAGGGTTATTCATAAAGGGACTGCAGAGACATGAAGGTGCTATTTATTTATTTATTTATTTTTTATCTTAAAAAAAGGAAGAACAAATAAGGAAAAAAACTAAAACCACAAGATTTGCCTGTTGTTTTTTGGACTAAATGAATAAGAGAAAATATGAAAAGACACTATAATAAGTAAAGACGTTTGGTTTTGAAGAACAAAACTGATTCTTGTTTTCACAGAGTGGTTAAAAATGGAAATAAAATTTCATGAAATTTATTAAAGTACCTCTAAAGTATTTCACAGTTCCCAATGTTGATGCTATGACACTCATGGGGTTTTAAGGAGGATTCCTTTTGCTCTACGCAAAACTGTATTAGCAGTAGTAGTAGTACGTGCAATTTGAAAAGAACTAGGACATGTTGTGTTGCATAATTGTCCTCTTAAGTTGCCTTTGAAACTTCCAATTTTGTTGGCGTTTATTCATTCAAAATTTATCTGCTCCCCAATAGTTATCATATTTCGCGTTCGCTTTCGTTTAAAGGATAATTTAATTAGACTTTAGAAGTTAAATTAGATGGAGTTAATTTAATTATCTTAAATTAAAAGTTAGATATTTGAGAAATATGCAAAAAAAAAAAAAAAAAATACTAGAAGGTGTAATCCTTCTCCTATATTGATATATGGTTCGAATAAATATATTAAAATATTGATCAGATTGTTATAAATTGTTTGAATAGAGGTATGGACCCTTTTGATCCTTTCTTGTAATGAACTTATTTCAATACTCGGAGTCGGTTGATAACATACAAATAATTTGAATATCAAGAAGTGAAAAGTCTTAAGTATTTTGCGATGGAGAGAATAAAATCACAAAAAGATTTTAAATTAAAACTTATAATAACCAAACTTCAAGTACTATTTTTAAATTCCATTGCAAAGACAGTAAAAAGCCACCTTAATGTCAAATTAATAACATTGTTTAAATTGGGAAACATTAGCTATAATATATAAATATATATTGTACTATTTTATTATAATATACTAATTCTATTTGAAGAATTAATGTGCCAATTCACATACAAATTTAGATGTTTTGACTATTATATCTAATCCAGTCTTGTCATTCTTTTCAAAAATATGATTTACCAAGCAGTTATTTTTGGTTGCTTGTTCTTTCACATTTCTACGTACTAATAATTTATTTCTTTTCTAGTCGTATTCAAATTTTAGTTTGAAGCATATAGTTAGTTATCCATGTCTAGAGAAAAGTCAACATTTTCTTGTTTAACATAAATAATTAACTTTAAAACCATAAGCATTTTACTCTGAAAGGTCATCCTTTTGATTTGGGTTGCATGGTCTATATTTAGGACATATTATTCTTTTTATTTTTCTAAGTTTTTTCCTTAATAGTCAGAATGTGCCTAATTCACTCTATTTTCTAGAGTGGATGAAAAGTCAATGGAATTCAATCTCTTGCTGCCAAAGTGCTACAGATAAGAATAAAACTGTTGTACCTCCACCTTTGGTGTCCGGTTTATGTAGTGATTAATAGTGAATTAATTGTTACTCCATATAGTACTAGTAGTTAATAAGAAAATAATTATTATTCCGTGATTAAAGAAAGGATTATATTGTTAAATAAGAATTATTTACCCTAAAAGTAATTTCTTTTAAATAGTCTAATTCGTGCATGACTATATATTTTCATGACATATTACATCTCACATAAAATAATACATGAATTTTTCACTAACTTTATGCGGATATTACTTTTTTTTTTTTTTTTCTTGTATACAACCAACTAAACGTTACATATGTGAGATTTTATGAGCTGATTAATTATATTCCAATCAATCAACAACTCCTTAAATTATTATATATTTAGTAATTCAGAAAACAAGGAACCTGAAATCCTTCCGCCCTTTTTGAGCCAAAATTTCACTATTTCAGTTCCAATTTTCTATTTTTTACTCCTTTTTTATTTTCACACTCATTTGGTTCTTATAGTAACTGCCAAGTGATTATATCTTCTGGAAATTTTGACTATAAATTTTCAATGTTTTTCCTCTTGAAGTTGTGATAATTCTAAGAATCAATTCACCGGTGAATAATATTCTTGTTGCTTCCGCCATGCCAGGATCATTTAAATTAGTAATACTTGAATAATCTCATTGAACCAGCATCCCATTTCCCACATTAATTGACGAATTTTCCTATGTGATTAATTACAAAAAAATTGCTTTTTCATTTGTCAAAGTGTAACTTTGTAGACATATATAAAACAATAACCTTTCTACTATAGCATATTATGGCAAGTTGGCAACCTGCTAACTCGTTATCAGCCCTATATATATGTTACCTAGTGATCAAAACTCTAAAATATTGTTAATTAATGGCCAAAGAAATCGATAATATATATATGGCATAGTCAGGAGATATTACAAGTAACAGCCTGTTAATTATTCACAATCTTTGTAGAATTATGAATCTAATGTTTATTATATTGTACAAGGTAGAGTTACTTGCCTTGAATTGTCCTTTTGCAAAGAAAGTAAATTCATTTAGGCTCTCTACGAGTTTATAGAGTGGAAAATGGAGATGTGAATTAAAGATGTTTAATCATTAGCTGCTGCCAATTTTATTTACCTAATTTCAGGTCCAAGTTGACTAATCTAAAAATCTTTTTGCAACTTACAAACAGTTTAAAGTGTATTTTCTGGTACTTGAACACCATAAAACAGAAAAAAAAAAAGAGAGAGAATTTACTATGGTATCTACAATGACATATGATGGCATAAAGTTGTTGGAATATAATGAGGAAAATTCTTTTCAAGCTTGAGATGTATCTACGATAATATTATTTTTAATAATGCATTTTATTTGATAATAGATATATATCTTTTAGAATTTTCAACAAACTCTTTTAGAATAAATTAGGACCCGAGCGAAAACAACAAAATAATAGTAAAATATTCATAATTTTGCACTAACTAAATAATGATCAGAACAATTCAACCGAACAAACTCTCAATGTATAATGATTGTTATATGGAATTAGGTCATACTTAAAGCATGTGATAAGTTCAATTATAGTCTTGGAATTTCATATGTGAAAGTGAAAAGTTTTTAAAATCCTTAAAACACACACATGGCACATATCTTTCCCTATCAGTATATTTTTTAATTGATCTTATCTGGTCCATTAATTAACAAGTGATACTTAATAATGACCCCTGTAAGCTAATTATTATATACTGAAACTTTTTTACGTTCACGTAATTGTTTCTTAGACTGCATCACAGAGGGACAGATGTACAACCCCAAAATGTGGTTATGATGAACATTTGTACTTATGTTTTGTTTTATATATCACTTCAATTTCTTTTTCTTTTTGTTTGATTAATATGAGATTTATTTAAAGTAATAACATGTATTCCTTTTGATTAAAGTAAGTCAATCTAAAAGCTTATCAATCAATATTTTCAACTAAGCTTTTATTTGTCTTCCCAATCAAAGTGCATAACATGTATTGCTCACATTGACTGAAAATATATCTAAGAAATATATTAATCCATCTTTTTCATTCGATATTTGGTACTCAGTGGCGGATCCAGGATTTCAAGACAGTGGGTGCTCCCTTAACTCAAAAATGGTGGAGTTCAACTATTCATCAAGGGATTCAAAATATAAAAGACAAATACATGAAGAAGACAAATAGTGTCCAACATATACTATATATGCATAAAATAATATTTTAACCATAAACAAATAGCGTGATATTTCTACCCAAAAAATTTGAATAAATGACTTTACCTGGCTGTGCCCCAGCTTAGCTATCAATTACAAAATATAAATACATATATTTAATACTTATTATAAAGAGGACAATCACATTGAACTCATAGCAAAAAAAATCAATAGCAAAAACTGTTATTTTTTCAGTGTTTCGGGTACAAGAATCTGTATAAAATGCAACAACAACTTCAACTCAAGTTCGAGTCTAAGAAAAGAACATTTATGAAGTTCCTTACCACCTTCAACACAAGATTATAAATAATCTATCCAAGAAGTATGTTAATTTTCAAAAAAAAAAAATTTTAAGGTCAAGTCCCCTGACTTCACGAAGTGTCCTTAAGGAATAATTACCCTCACTATACCCAAGGTTATGGAATCTTTCTCCCAGGATAAAATGACCTTCAATCCGAACAATAGCGGTACCTCAAATTGTTGGATTCAACGAACTCACTCAACAGCTTAATGATCACACAAAGTTTTTGTTAATAACAAGAGAGTTTTTGCTGTCAAAATTAATGTCAGTACCTAAGGAAAATATTAGGTATTTATAGCCTTAAGTATATCTTTTTAGAAAAGATGCATTGGTCAGCAGAAAGACACCTTTTCTATAACAGTCACGTCTCTGCGCCCAGACTGCGCTGGAATTGTGCCTGGACTGCTGCCACAGATGACTTTCTGTACATTCTAGTAGGCGTCTGCGTTTGAACTGTGTCCGCAGTTCTTGATTTGCGTGCGCAGATCGCTCAACACGCGGAACAGTGTGCCTTCTCACGAAGGGTCGCATCCCTTCGTGATGTGCGTTGCGTATGCATTGAAATTGCACCTGAAATGCGCCCGTATTTTGGAGTTTAGCAAAGACTAATTGCATCTGGATAAGTAGGTTTTCCTTTGAACTTTCCGTAGTGAACATACATCGGATGCACTCGGTCAATTGGTAGATTTGATATCTTTAAACCATCGAGCTTTAATGTACACCTAGATAACACATGTCACACAACCAGCCTTTTACTGTTTATGGTTCTCACGGTTTTGTTCTTTTCAGCGATGAACACGTCCCGATTTCATGAGAGCTTAGAGAATAGGACTTTACTACCATTCTCTTTGAAGCGGCTTCTATTTCGCCCTCACATAGGTGATTTCTAAACGTTCAATCCTATATATTAAACTATTTGGTCAAATCTGCCAAATTTAGATAATCATTAAAAGACTTTTCACTTTAAGTCTTATCCTTGTTTACTATACATTGTCTACATCATGAGAATGTGTTGGGTAATTGACAATGTTGAATCTCTCAGATACAACTTTGTTTGATCTTTTTCAACCTAGCTCTTGGGATCTCCAGTCTGCTAGGTAGAGTTACCTCCATGCTGACTTTTCCTAGGCCTTAAACCCATTCCCTTGGATGTCCTCTCAACTACTTCTCTAGATAGACTTTTTATAAGTGGATCCGACATATTATCCTTTGACTTAACATAGTCAACAGTGATAATTCCACTAGAGAGAAGTTCTATAATGGTATTATGTCTCCGTCTTATGTGACGAGATTTACCGTTGTACATCATACTCCCTGCCCTACCTATTGCCGCTTGGCTATCACAGTGTATACATACTGGTGCCATTGGTTTGGGCCAATACGGAATATCTTTCAAAAAATTTCAGAGTCATTCTGCTTCTTCACCAGTTTTATCTAATGCGATAAATTCAAATTCCATTGTAGAGCGAGCAATACATGTCTGTTTGGATGATTTCGAAGAGATCATTCCTCCACCGATAGTAAATAATATCCACGTATGGATTTTACTTCGTTTGACCTGGTGATCCAATTTGCATCACCATATCCTTCAAGTACCGCGGGATATTTATTATAATGCAAAACATAGTCTTGAATATATTTAAGATACCCCAAAACTCATTTTATTGCCATCCAATGAGTTTTGTTGGGATTACTCATATACCGACTCAACTTACTAATAGTGCATGCTATGTCTGGTTGTGTACAGTTCATTATATACATTAAACATACCAATACTCTTGTGTGCTCAAATTGTGAGTCACTTTCACCTTCATTCTTTCGAAGTGCACAGCTTACACCCAATGGAGTCTTGGCAATACCGAATTCCATATACTTGAATTTGTCAAGTATATTTTTGATATAATGAGATTGTGACAATGCCAACCCTTTTGGAGTTCTATGGATTCTTATAACTAAGATCACATCCGCAACTCCAAGGTCTTTCATATCAAACTTGTTCTCGAGCATTCGTTTCATTGCATTTATGTCAGAAATGTCTCTACTGATGATCAACATATCATCCATATATAAACAAACAATGATTGGTGATTCGGAGTGTCTTTAATGTAAACACATTTATCACATTCATTTATCTTGAATCCATTTGCCAACATGGTTTGGTCAAACTTCGCATGCCATTGTTTAGGTGCTTGTTTTAGTCCATACAACGACTTAATAAGTTTACACACCTTATTCTCTTTTCCTGAAACCACAAAACCCTCAGGTTGTTCCATATAAATTTCTTTCACTACAAAAAAAGGCTCAAGTTGCAGGGGTTAATTTTGGGGTTTGCGGGGGTTTAAACCCCTGCAAAATGTAATTGTGGGGGTTCCCAAAACCCCCAGAATACGAGCCGTCAGAAACGAGTAGCGGTAGTTTTTTTCCGACCCCCATAATTAATTTACGGGGGTTATTTATGGCGGTTACGACCCCCGTTATTCTAAATTTAATTTTTTTTGTAATAAATTTTTATTTTAAACTTGCGGGAGTTAAAACCTCCACAATTGTTTTATTTTTTAAAAAAAATTAGTAGGACCCATCAATTCTCAATAACTAATTATAGATTCTAATTTTAGCTCAAATTTAATTGTTCCTTTAGGCATAACCTACAATCCAATATTTGTTAAATTCATATATCATTAATACAACAAAGATTAAACATTGCAATTGACAAACATATCAAAAATACATTGAACATTAAACTTCAAAATTATTTTTTCGACATTAACATCTTCAAACTCCAAATTTTCAACATTAACTAGTATCTTCAAACTACAAAATCAAATTTAAACACAAAACCTTCAATATGCTAAGATTAACTCCAACCACACAATTATATCGTCATAATTGAATATCCAAGACAAATACAATGAAATCAAAGAATGTCATTAAGATCATTATCATCACGTGATCTCCTTACATCCATGGGTGAAATGGGTCTACTAGCCTCATCACTTGGCTACATAAAAATGCAAAGTACAAAAATCAAATGCAAAGTACAAAAATCATCAAATGCAAAGTACAAAAATCAATCACATAAGTAACAATTCCAAATTTGGGAGTTGATTTATACTCTAGTTCATATGTAAAATCTCTTATAGAAATTATACACTATGATGGTGCAAACAACAATTATAGAATCTCTAAACATGTTGCTATAATTACTCTAATGCTTACTAGAAATTGCATATCACAACAAAAATTTCACTAATTTCAGAAAAAAAATTCTAATCCTTTAGATGTCTTCTGTTTCTTTTCTTTCCATGTTGCCACACTAGCTTTGAACTAGCTATTTCCCATGTTCCTATTCTCCACCACTTCACTTTGAGCTTCCATTTTAATAGCATCTCATTGACGGTTATTGACATCACAATTTGATACCAAACATACCATACATACATCTCAAACTATATGCAATAGTGAAATGAATAGTCAAGTAGTAAGTAGTACTATCCTCTATAGGATCTATGTAATGCTTGTTCTAGTGTATGTAGAGACATGTCAATAACATGAGAAAATCTATATATACATTTTTTATTCAGGGATACCTACATGATGAAATTTATATGCAACTACCTCAGGGATTTTAAGTTAATAATTTAGTCTGCAGACTTGTCAAATCCGTATATACAACTGGATCTGTGTAATGCTTGTTCTAGGGCATGTAGAGACATGCTAATAACATGAGAAATTCTGAAGTTGGTTGAAGGTACTAAGCCTATCCTACAAAAGGCTTTACAATGGAAGACTTAGATGAGTTGAGAAATTTCCTTAGTTTTGAATTTGTAAGGTCCAGATCATAGTATATACCAAAGATTGATGTGTTAACTTCTTTACCTAATTATGACTAAGCTAGATAGTGCATTCAGTGATCATAGTATATACCAAAGATTGATACGTTAACTTCTTTACCTAATTATGACTAGTCTAGATAGCGCATTCAGTGTTCATACCTTAAGATATGTGAAGACTCATCCAGGTCAAGGTACTACTATCTGGCAGTGCAGAAGACTCAACTGCTTATTATGATCCAGATCAAGTAGCTTGTCCTAACTCCAGATAGTCTATCACTAGCTAGCTGATAAAAATGAAGATGCGCTAGTTTCTTAGATGTCCAAGAAATAAACTACTGTAGCTAGAAGCAGAATATAAGAGTCCAACAAATAGTTTCAAAACTAATATGGTTACTTGGTTTTATAAAAGAGATTAGGATCCGAGTCAAGGTTCCAATAATGTATATCGTGATAGCAAAGCTGCAATGCGAATTACAGAAAGTTCCGTATACGACAAAAGGACAACATAGTGAGATTGAGTTAGGTCGTAATCCACCTGAAGACGGAAACGGATGAAAAAGATGACAACATCGAAGTGGTGCCAGATAGGGAAGAGGATGATTAACATATCATACTAGAACTAAGACTAATGCTGAGCTACTATTTTGTTTCTTTAAATTTCCTTACTTGTTATGAAGTAAAGTTGTAGCCTTTTCAAAACTATCATCCTACACTCATAGCAAAATTTTCAGATTACCAAAACAGTTACATATAACAATTATATCTACCTTACAACTGATATATTTACACTTTGAATTTTCAGATCCATGTAATAATTAGTTAAGGAATTCAACTATCAACAAAGTACAAGATAACAAAAAAAGATTAACTACCTATAATGAAGTTAGTGCATGATCTGAAATGAACTAAAGAAAGCCAACGCTCGTGAAAACAACTTCAAGAAAGAAAGGCAACAGAAGAATGAAGATCACAAACCATAAATCATGTTCGTCTGTGAATCTCAAGGTTAAATGAAGCAATGTATCATGTGTTATTTGAAGTTATGTACCTGAAGGACTGCTTTCTGAACTCTTAACTGTGCATATTTAGCTTATTGATGACTTACCTTCTCAATAATAAGAGAAATCTTTCTCTCCTGAGCAACTTTCAGGTCTTCCTCTTCACTCTAGATCAATTACAAAGGCAAAAAAGATCACCTTAAGATTAAGATTAAAGAACATGAAATGTATCTTAGAGCTCTTCTATGTTGCTTGGACTCTTCAAGAATGTCGATGGGTGCGTGCCGGATCCTTGAGAAATAGTGTAATTTTGAAGGATCCGACATGGGTGCGGCAACATTTTTGGAGAATCTGAGCAACTTAGGAGCTCTTACCTTAAAAATTGCACATGAATATGTCATTGTTTCATCTAGAAAGAGCGAGAAGAGTTCATTACTCTGAAAAAATTAGTAAATATACTTATCAATCTACACTTGAAGCAACAGGCCTATGGAAGATATGAAAGTCACAAGAAAACAACAAGTTTCATTATGATCTTGATATAGTATACAAGTTATTTACCAGATCATAGTGATGAGAAATGTTCTTACGAGCCTGAGTTAGAGTGTTCTGGTTTGAAACATGTCAAATGAAATATTTTGTGGATGATACTGCAGCTGTAAAAAGCATCGTTGTCCACCATCCTCCGGAGAGCAAATGCAAGGAAAAGATTTAACATATGAACGAAAGTTGTAATGTCCTTATTATAGTTTCAATAAACTATTTACCTTCTCTTACTAAACCTTGTGACAGATGCTTTAAAATCTCTGTTGTTAACAAAAATCTGTAAAGGAATTCAGGATGCCAAGTACCAAGAATAATCTATTGACAATGAAATAGGGTCACTTTCTCACCATGAAAAGATTAAGAAGACCGCTGTTCTTATCAACAAAAGAGAAGTCCCCACGAATAAATGCATCAGCAAAGACTAAGTCGCCTTGAGTTGCAACCTGTAAACGATTAGTTTATGTGAAAAAATTTGTCCATATTGGAGAATCCTTTGAATTTTTCATTTAGTGGCTCGATCACTTGTCCTTTCCAGTAAAATTGTGGACTATGACCTCTAAGATAAACTTTGAGAGAGCTTTTCTTCTCTGTTCCTTCAATATGAACATCGTACCCCCTTATTCTAACAGGCTGAACACAAAAAATATATAGTCTAAGAACAATATATGCATGATTCGTGTATATTGTTAAGTATACATGAGAATAGATAGTCACAGAAGCATAATAAATTCACTTTTGCTGAAACTAGCTGGGTAGAAATTCCATGTTGTTAAATAAAACCATTTTGGAACTAAACCTATACAATGTGAAATTGTTATAACTCACATTGTGCATCCTGCCGCGATAAAACTCTTGAGAAATCTAGTAACGAGGAGGCGTGCTCCTGTTTCTGGACAGGTTGGTACCATGTGTTTGGGATTGTTCAGGACACTATAGGTTCTCTTAAGCAGACCTTGAGCAGCAATAGCACCTGCCTGAGAAGAAGCAAAAAAAGATTATTATCCATACATTGTATCGTGTCCATGGATTTCATTTCTCCTATTATTATATCTTCTCCTTTTGGGACATGCTGGCAGGATATATTACTATGTTTAGTCCATCTTCATAGAAGCCATAGCCGGAAAGGGTTGCAATAAATATAACATCAATGAGCGGTGAAATCCAAAGCGGCTATAAAATTCGTGCACTAAAAGAAAGCAAAGAAGAGAGAATCACGATAATCTCATAAAACACCTCGATATGCTCTACAAAACCATATTCCTTTCTTCTTTTAGATTTGATTTAGCTCGGATGAAGCTGTTGATGCTGTTCACACCTAATTTTTGCCCTCCACGACTAAATTTAATCCTGAGTTTCTTTAGTTTTTAATAAACCAAAATAATTATTTCATCCAAATAAAAAAAAACTTAAAATATTTTTCGTAAGTGATTTTGTCATTTTAAGTAGCGATTATATACTATCGTGTTCAGTTATACGAGATTATATAATTTGTTACTTAAATATTTATTTTACAAAATATCAAATTTAATTAAGGCTTATCTTGAAAATAAATTCAAATGATTAAAATCTTAATTTAAATATAATTTATTCTCAAAAATAATTTATCCAAATAAATTATTTTTGAGAATAAATTATATTTAAATTAAGATTTTAATCATTTGAATTTATTTTCA